>NW_028182284.1:407500-430000 GCF_964339955.1 Pipistrellus hanaki | reverse complement strand
TCTACACTAAAAACTTACTTGGAGAATCTGTTTCAGCTGTTCTAAACGAGTTCTCATCTATTTAATGACATTTTCTCTGAATTATTCATGCTTTTATGTAGTTTCCTACAGTGAAGAGTAAGGCTTTTCAAAGCTAAGTAATGTGCTTATTTCTCTCTATCTAGCTTTGTGTGACATACATTTAAAGTTCTAGGCTTCTTTAAGTAAAAAAATATAGGATTCATACACTGTATAATATGCTCTCAACTCGAATTATGGAATTCCTGGATGTTAGATACCTTTTCAGAATTATGAACTGACTTGAAGAAGCTGTTAGAGCTGTTCTAAAGGAGTTATCATTTAATTACTGTCATGTTCTCTGAATTATACATGTTTTCATATTTTTTCCTATACTAGGCCTTCTTGTCCAAGTGTAAACATTGCCCAAATCTCCAAACAAATTCCTATATAGTTGGAGAAAATGTTTCACCTGTTCTAAACGAGTTCTTATCTATTTACTGACATTTTCTCTGAATTATACATGTTTTCATGTAGTTTCCTATTTTAGGCCTTCTTGTCCAAGTGTAAGCACAGCCCACATATAAAAACAACTTCCTACACACTGTTATGAACAGAAGAAGCTCGAGAACATTGTCCCTCAACTACATTATATAGTGTATTGCTACATTTCAGTGAAGTGTAAGGCTTTCAAAAGGTACTTAATTTGCTTATTTTTCTCTATCTAGCATTGTGTGACATACATTTAGAGTTCTAGGCTCCTTCAAGTAAAAAATATAGAATGCGTACACTGTTTAATGTGCCTTCAACTCGAATTAAGGAATTTTTGGATATCAGATACCTTTTCAACACTAAGAACTCACTTGAAAAAGCTGTTTCAGCAGTTCTAAAGGAGTTCTCATTTATTAACTGTCATTTTCTCAGAAATATACATGTTTTCATATAGTTTCCTATATTAGGCCATCTTGTCCAATTATAAGCATTACCCACATTGTCCCTCAACTATAATATGTTATAGAGTGTAATGCTACATTACAGTGAACTGTAAGGCTTTCAAAAGCTGTTCAATTTGCTCATTTCATGATTTCAAGCCCTGTTTGACTCCCATTTAGAGTTCTAGGCTACTGTAAGTAAATAAAAAGATTTCATACACTGTTTAATATGCTCTTAAAACTAATTAAGGATTTCCTGGATCTTAGATACTTTTCTACACTAAAAACTGACTTGGAACATAAGTTTCAGCTGTTCTAAACAATTTCTCATCTATTTACTGAAATTTTCTCTGAATTATTCACTTTTTCATGTAGTTTCCTATATTAGGCCTTCTTGTCCAAGTATAAGCATAGCCCACATATAAAGACAATTTGTTTATTGCTCTATTTCAATGGTATTCTGCCTTGTATGACACACATTTACCGTTCTAGGCTCCTTTAAGTAAACAATATAAGATTCATACAATGTTTCATGTGATCTTAACTCAAATTTAGGATTTCCTGTATCTTAGATACCTTTTATAAACTAACAACAGACTTGTAGAAGTGTTTTATACATGTTCTAAGCATTGAGAACATGGAAAAACAACTACCTAAACACTGTTATGAACCTGAAAAGCTCGGGAACATTGTCTCTCAACTATGTTATACAGTTTAATGATACATTTCAGTGAAGTGTAAGGCTTTCCAAAGCTACTTAATTTAATATTTCTCTCTTTCTAGCTTTGTGTTACATACATTTATAGTTCTAGGCTCCGTTTAGTAAAAATATGGGATTCATACACTGTTTAGTGTGTTCTCAACTAGAATTAAGGAATTCCAGGATGTTAGATAACTTTTCAACACTACGAGCTGACTTGGAGAAGCTATTTCAGTTGTTCTAAACGAGTTCTCATTTATTTACTGTCATTTTCTCTTAATTATACATGTTTTCATATAGTTTCCTATATTAGGCCTTCTTGTCCAAGTATAAGCATTGCCCACATATACAAATAACTTTCTATACAGTGTTATGAACAGAAGAAGCTCGAGAACATTGTCCCTCAACTATGTTATACAGTGTAATGCTACATTACGGTGAACTGTAAGGCTTTCCAGAGATGTTCAATTTGCTCATTTCTCACTTTCAAGCCATGTTTGACACACATGTAAAGTTCGAGGCCAATTTAAGTAAATAAAAGAGGTTTCATACACTGTTTAATGTGCTCTTAACTCTAATAAAGGATTTCCCGAATCTTAGATACCTTTTCTACACTAAAAACTGAATTGGACAATCTCTTTCAGCTGTTCTAAAGGAGTTCTCATCTACTCACTATCATTTTCTCTGAATTATTCATGTTTTCATGTAGTTTCTTATATTAGACCTTCTTGTCCAAGCATAAGCATGGCCCACATATAAAAACAACTTACTACACACTGTTATGTACAGAAGAATCTTGGGAACACTGTCTCTCAACTATGTTATAGAGTGTAATACTACATTGCAGTGAACTGTAAAGTTTTCTAAAGCTTCTTAATGTCTTTATTTCTCTATTTTAATGGTATTCTGCGTTGTATATCACACATTTTCTGTTCTACTCTCATTTAAGTGAACAATATAGAATTCATACACTGTTTCATGTGACCTTAATTTCAATTTAGGACTTCCTGGATCTTAGATAACTTTTATAAACTAACAACAGATTTGGAGAAGTGTTTTATACATGTTCTATGCGAGTACTCATCTATTTACTGTTATTTTAACAGAATTAGTGATGTTTTCTCGTGGTTCCTAACATTAGGCCTTCTTGTCCAGGTATAACCATTGGGAACATGGACAAACAACTACCTAAACACTGTTATGAACATGAAAAGCTCAGGAACATTGTCTCTCAACTATGTTATACAGTTTAATGATACATTTCAGTGACGTGTAAGGCTTTCCAAAGCTACTTAATTTGCTTATTTCTCTCTTTCTAGCTTTGTGTGATATACATTTAAAGTTCTAGGCTCCTTTAAGTGTTTACTGTGCTCTCTTATTGAATTAAGGAATTCCTGGATGTTAGATAACTTTTCTACACTAAGAACAGACTTGGAGAATCTGTTTCAGCTGTTCTAAACCAGTTCTCATCCAGTTACTGTCATTTTCTCTGAATTATTCATGTTTTCATGTAGTTTCCTATATTAGGCCATCTTTTCCAAGTATAAGCATTGCCCACATATACAAACAACTTCCTACACACTGTTATGAACAGAAGAAGCTCGAGAACATTGTCCCTCAACTACGTTATAGAGTGTATTGCTACATTACAGTGAAAAGTAAGGCTTTCCAGAGCTGCTCAATTTGCTTTTACTCTCTTACAAGCCTTGTGTGACACACATGTAAAGTTCTAAGCTACTTTAAGTAAATAAAAGAGGTTTCATACACTGTTTAATGTGCTCTTAACTCTAATTAAGGATTTCCCGAATCTTAGATACCTTTTCTACACTAAGAACTGACTTGGAGGATCTGTTTCAGTTGTTCTAAACAAGTTCTCATCTATTTACTTACATTTTCTCTGAATTATTCATGTTTTCATGTACTTTCCTATATTAGGCCTTCTTGTCCAAGTATAAGCATTGCCCACATATAAAAAAAACTTTCTACACACTGTTAGATGAACAGAAGAATCTCGGGAACATTGTCCCTCAACTATGTAATAGAGTATAATGTAATAGAGTGCTACATTGCAGTGAAGTGTTTGGCTTTCCAAAGCTGCTTAATGTGTTTATTTCCTGGATCTTAGATACATTTTATAAACAAACAAATAATTGGAGAAGTGTTTTATACATGTTCTATGCGAGTTATCATCCATTTACAGTTATTTTTCCAAAATTACTGATGTTTGCTCGTAGTTTCTAACATTAGGCCTTCTGGTCCAGGTATAAGCATTGGGAACATGGACAAACCACTACCTAAACACTGTTAGGAACCTGAAAAGCTGGGGAACATTGTCTCTCAACTATGGTATAGAGCACATGTGTCAAACACAAGGCCCGCAGGCCAAATCCAGCCCGCCAGGCCTTGCAATGTGGCCCGCACCGCGCTGTCATCACTGCACTCCGCTGTCAGTTTATGACATTGTCAGTTTATGACTGTTCAGTAAACCATTCGGACCGCGATTTAGGCTGGATTTTAGATTTTGACCCCTTCTCTGATTGAGTTCGACACCCCTAGTATAGAGTTTAGTGATACATTTCAGTGAATTGTAAGGCTTTCCAAAGCTACTTAATTTGCTTATGTCTTTCTTTCCAGCTTTGTGTGACATACATTTAATGTTCTAGGCTCCTTTAAGTATAAAATATAGGATTCATACACTGTTTAATGTGCTCTTAACCCTAATTAATGATTTCCTGGATCTTAGATACGTTTTCTACACTAAAAACTGACTTGGAGAATCTCTTTCAGCTGTTCTAAATGAGTTCTCATCTATTTACTTACATTTTTTCTGAATTATTGAAATTTTCATGTAGTTCCTTATTACGCTCTCTTCTCCTAGTATAAGCATAGCCCACATATACAAACAACTTCCGACACAGTTATGACCAGAAGAAGCTCGAGAACATTGTTCCTCAACTATGATATTGAGTGTAATGCTATATTACAGTGAAATGTAATGCTTTCCAAAGCTGCTCAATTTGCTTATTTCTCTGTTTCAAGCCTCGTATGACACACATGTAAAGTTATAGGCTACTTAAGTAAATGAAAGAGGTTTCATACACTGTTTAATGTGCTCTTTATTCTATTTAAGGATTCCCTGGATTGTAGATACCTTTTCTTCACTAAGAACTTACTTGGAGATTCAGTTTCAGCTGTTCTAAACGAGTTATCATCTATTTACTGACATTTTCTCTGAATTATTCATGTTTTCATGTAGTTTCCTATATTAGGCTTCTTGTCCAAGTATAAGCATAGCCCACATTTACAAACAACATTCTACACACTGTTATGGACCAGAGAAGATTGGGAATATTGTCTCTGAACTATGCACATGTGTCAAACACAAGGCCCGCGGGCCAAATCCAGCCCGCCAGGCCTTGCAATGTGGCCCGCACCGTGCTGTCATCACTGCACTCCGCTGTCAGTTTATGACATTGTCAGTTTATGACTGTTCAGTAAACCATTCGGCCCGCGATTTAGGCTGGATTTTAGATTTTGGCCCCTTCTCTGATTGAGTTCGACACCCCTATTTTAGAGTTTAATGCTACAATGCAGTAAATTCTCAGACTTTCCCTGGCTGCTTAATTGTGCTTATTTCTCTCTTTCAAGTCATGTGTGGCACACATTTTAAGTTCTAGGCTACTTTCAGTAAATAATATGTTTCATACACTGTTTAATGTGCTTTTATGTTTAATTAAAGATTTCCAGGATCTTAGAGATCTTTTCTCCAGTAACAACTGACTTGGAGAAATCTCATTCAGCTGTTCTATATGAGGTCTCATCTATTTATTGTTAATTTCTCTGTATTACTCATATTTTCTTCTAGTTTCTTATATTAGGCCTTCTTATCTAAATATACGCATTGCCCAATGGTCAAACAACATGCTACACACTGTTATTATGCTGACAAGCTAGGGTTAGGATTAGGGTTAGGGTTAGGGTTAAGGTTAGGGTTAGGGTTAGGGATAGGGCTCGGGTTGGAGTTGGGGTTAGGGTTAGGGTTAGGGTTAGGGTTAGGGTTAGGGTTCAGGTTAGGTTTATTGCTACGGTTAGGGTTAGGGTTAGGGCTAGGGTTAGGGTTATGGTTAGGTTAGGATTAGGGCTAGGGTTAGGGTTAGGATAAGTGCTAGGGTTAGGGTTAGGGTTAGTGCTAGGGTTAGGGTTAGTGTTAGGGCTAGGGTTAGGGTTAGGATTATGGTTAGGTAAGGATTAGGTTTAGGGTTAGGGTTAGGATTAGTGCTAGGGTTAGAGTTAGGGTTAGAGTTAGGGTTAGGGTTAGGGCTAGGGTTAGGGTTAGGGTTAGGGTTAGTGTTAGGTTTATTGCTATGGTTAGGATTAGGGTTAGGGTTACGGTTAGGGTTAGAGCTAGGGTTAGGGTTAGCGTTAGGGCTAGGGTTAGGGTTAGAGTTAGGGCTAGGGTTAGGGTTAGGGTTAGGGTTAGGGTTCGGCTTAGGGATAGGTTTATTGCTATGGTTAGGGTTAGGCTTAGAATTAGGTTTAGGGCTAGAGTTAGGGTTAGGGTTAGGTTTAGAGTAAGAGATAAGGTTAGGGTTATTGCTAGGGTTAGGGGTAGGGTTAGTGTTAGGTTTAGGGCTAGGGTTAGGTTTATTGCTAGGGTTAGGGACAGGGCTCGGGTTAGAGTTCGGGTTCAAGTTATGGTTAGGGTTAGGGCTAGGGTTAGGGTTAGGGTTAGGTTTATTACTAGGGTTAGGTTTAGGGCTAGGGTTAGGTTTTGGGTTACAGTTAGGGTTAGGGTTAGGGTTAGGGTTAGGGTTAGGGCTAGGGTTAGGATTATGGTTAGGTTAGGATTAGGGTTAGGGTTAGGGTTAGGATTAGTGCTAGCGTTAGCGTTAGGGTTAGGGCTAGGGTTAGGGTTAGGGCTAGTGTTAGGGTTAGGGCTAGGGTTAGGGTTAGCGTTAGGGCTAGGGTTAGGGTTAGGGTTAGAGTTAGGGCTTGGGTTAGGGTTAGGGTTAGGGTTAGGGCTAGGGTTCCGGTTATGGGTAGGGATGGGTTAGGGTTAGGGTTAAGCTTAGGTATAGGTTTATTGCTAGGGATAGGTTTAGGCTTAGGATTAGGTTTAGGGCAAGAGTTAGGGTTAGTGTTAGGGCTAGATTTAGGGTTAGGGCTAGGGTTAGTGTTATTGCTAGCGTTAAGGTTAGGGCTAGGTTTAGGGTTATTGCTAGGGTTAGGGTTAGGGTTATGGTTAGTGTTAGGGTTAGGGTTAGGGCTAGGGTTAGAGTTAGGACTAGCGTAAGGGTTATGGTTAGGGCTAGAGTTAGGGCTATGTTTAGGGTTAGGGTTAGGGCTAAGGTTAGGGTTATTGCTAGGGTTAGGGACAGGGATCGGGTTAGGCTTAGTGTTAGAGTTAGGGTTAGGGTTAGGCCTAGTGTTAGGGTTAGGGTTGGGTTAGGTTTATTGCTAGGGTTAGGGCTAGGGTTAGGGTTAGGGTTAGGGTTCGGGTTATGGCTAGGGTAGGGTTACGGTTCACATTAGGTTTATTGCTACGGTTAGGGTTAGGGTTAGGGATAGGATTACGGTTATGGTTAGGTTAGGATTAGGGCTAGGGTTAGTGTTAGGATTAGTTCTAGGGGTAGGTTTAGGGTTAGGGCTAGGGTTAGTGTTAGGGTTAGTTTGAGAGCTAGGGTTATGGTTTGGGTTAGGGGATTTTTAGGGCTTGGGTTAGGGTTAGGGTTAGGGATTGGGTTAGGGTTAGTGTTATGGTTAGGGTTAGGGCTAGTGTTAGGATTAGGGCTTGGGTTAGGTTTAGTTTTATTGCTAGGGTTAGGGTTAGGATAGGGCTAGGGTTAGTGTTAGGGTTAGAATTACGGTTAGGGTTAGGGCTAGGGTTAGGGTAAGTTTTAGTGCTAGGGTTAGTGTTTGGGTTAGGGTTGTGATTAGGGCTTGTGTTTGGGTTAGAGTTATGGTTAGGGTTAGGGCTATTTTTAGGGTTAGGGTTAGGGCTAGGGTTAGGGATAGGGCTAGGTTTAGGGTTCGGGCTAGGGTGTGGGTTAGGGTTAGGGCTAGGGATGGATTATTGCTATGGTTAATGCTATGGTTAGGGTTAGGGTTAGGGCTAGGGTTATGGCTAGGTTTAGAGTTAGGACTAGGGTTAAGGTTATGGTTAGGGTTAGAGTTAGGGCTAGGTTCAGGGTTCAGGTTAGGGCTAAGATTAGGGTTATTGCTAGGGTTAGGGTTAGGGTTAGAGTTAGGGTTAGGACTAGGGTTAGGTTTAGTGCTAGTGTTAGGGTTAGGGTTACACCTAGATTTAGGGTTATGGTTAATGCTTGGGATGGGTTATTGCTAGGGTTAGGGCTTGGGTTAGAGTTAGGTTTAGGGCTTGGGTTATGGCTAGGGTTAGATTTAGGGTTAGGGTTAGGGTTAGGGCTAGGTTTAGGGTTTGGGCTTGGGTTATGGCTCTGGTTAGGGTTAGTGCTACACTTAGGGTTATGGCTAGGATTTGGGTTAGGGTAGGGTGAGTGTTAAGGTTAGTGTTAGGGCGAGGTTTAGTGTTAGGGTTAGGGCTAGGGTTAGGATTAGGGTTAGGATTAGTGTTAGGTTTAGGGCTAGGGTTAGGGTTATGGCTAGGGTTAGGGTTAGGGCTAGGGTGAGGGTAAGGGTTAGTGTTAGGGCTAGGTTTAGTGTTAGGGTTAATGCTAGGGTTAGGGTTAGGGGTAGAGTTAGTGTTTTTTTAGGGCTATTGTTAGGTTTATTGCTAGGGTTAGGGATAGGGCTCGGGTTTGAGTTAAGGTTAGAGTTAGGGTTAAGGTTAGGGCTAGGGTTAGGGTTAGGTTTATTGCTAGGGTTAGAATTAGGGTTAGGGTTAGGGTTAGGGTTACGGTTAGGGTTAGGGTTAGGGCTGGGGTTAGGGTTAGGGTTCAGGTTAGGTTTATTGCTACGTTTAGGGTTAGGGTTAGGACTCTGGTTACGGTTATGGTTAGGTTAGGATTAGGGCTTGGGTTAGGGTTAGTGTTAGGGCTAGGGTTAGGGTTAGGTCTAGGGCTAGGGTTAGGGTTAGGGGTAGAATTAGGATTAGGGTTAGGGCTAGGGTTAGTGTTAGGGTTCAGGTTAGGTTTATTGCTATGATTAGGATTAGGGTTAGGGCTAGGGTTTGGGTTATGGTTAGGTTAGGATTAGGTCTAGGGTTAGGGTTAGGATTAGTGCTAGATTTAGGGTTAGAGTTAGGGATAGGGTTAGGGATAAGGTTAGGGCTAGTATTAGGGTTAGGGCTAGTTTTAGGGTTAGGGCTAGGGTTAGGGTTAGCGTTAGGGCTAGGGTTAGGGTTAGAGTTAGAGTTAGGGTTAGGGTTACGGTTAGGGTTAGGGTTAGTGCTAGGGTTCCGGTTATGGTTTGGGCTATTGTTAGGGTTAGGGTTAGGCTTAGGGTTAGGTTTATTGCTAGGGTTAGGGTTAGGCTTAGGATTAGGTTTAAGGCTAGAGTTAGGGTTAGGGTTAGGGCTAGGTTTAGGGTTAGGGCTAGGGTTAGTGTTTTTGCTATCGATAAGGTTAGGGCTAGGTTTAGGGGTATGGTTAGGGCTAGGGTTAAGGTTATTGCTTGGGTTAGCGTTAGAGTTAGGGTTAGGGCTAGGGTAGTGTTAGGGTTAGGGTTAGTTTGAGAGCTAGGGTTAGGGTTTGGGTTAGGGTTATTTTTAGGGCTTGGGTTAGGGTTAGGGTTAGGGATAGGGTTAGGGTTAGTGTTAGGTTTAGGGTTAGGGCTCATGTTAGGATTAGGGCTTGGGTTAAGGTTAGTGTTAGGGCTAGGGTTAGGGTTAGGGCTCAGGCTAGGTTTAGTGTTAGGGTTAGACTTACGGTTAGGGTTAGGGCTAGGGTTAGGGTAAGTTTTAGTGCTAGGGTTAGGGTTTGGATTAGGGTTATGTTTAGGGCTTGTGTTAGGGTTAGTGTTATTGCTAGGGTTAGGGTTAGAGGTAGTGTTAGGGCTATCGTTAGGGTTAGGGATAGAATTACGGTTAGGGTTAGGGCTACATGTAGGGTTAGGTTTAGGGCTAGGGTTGGGGTTAGAGCTAGGTTTAGGGTTAAGGCTAGTGTGAGGGTTAGGGTTAAGGCTAGGATTATGGTTAGGGATAGGGTTAGGGTTAGTGTTGGAGTTATGGTTAGGGTTAGGGCTAGGTTTAGGGTTAGGGTTAGGGCTAGGGATGGGTTATTGCTAGGCTTAGTGCTAAGGTTAGGGTTAGGGTTATGGCTAGGGTTATGGCTAGGGTTAGGGTTAGGATTAGGGTTAGGGTTAGGGTAAGGGTATGGTTTAGGGCTAGGGTTAGCGTTCGGTTTAGGGCTTGGTTTAATGTTAGGGTTAGGGCTAGGGTTAGGGTTATTGCTAGGGTTAGAATTAGAGCTAGGTTTAGCGTTAGGGTTAGGGATAGGCTTAGGTTATTGCTAGGGTTTGGGTTAGTGTTAGGGTTAAGGTTAGGGCTAGGGTTAGAGTTAGGACTAGGGTGAGGGTTATGGTTAGTGCTAGAGTTAGGGCTAGGTTTAGGGTTAAGGTTAGGGCTAATGTTAGGGTTATTGCTAGGGTTAGGGTTAGGGTTAGAGTTAGAGTTAAGGTTAGGGTTAGGGTTAGATTTAGGACTAGGGTTAGGGTTATGGTTCGGGCTAGAGTTAGGGCTAGGTTTAGGGTTAGGGTTCGGGCGAAGGTTAGGGTTATTGCTAGGGTTAGGGTTAGGGTTAGAGTTAGGGTTATGGCTAGGGTTAGGTTTAGTGCTAGTGTTAGGGTTACGGTTACAGCTAGATTTAGGGTTAGGGTTAGGGCTTAGAATGGATTATTGCTAGGGTTAGGGCTAGGGTTAGAGTTAGGTTTAAAGCTTGGGTTATGGCTAGGGTTAGATTTAGTGTTAGTGTTAGTGTTAGTGTTAGGTCTAGGTTTAGGGTTAGGGCTTGGGTTATGGCTCCGGTTAGGGTTAGGGCTAGGGTGAGGGTTATGGTTAGTGTTAGGGCTAGGTTTAGTGTTAGGGTTAGGGCTAGGTTTAGGTTTAGCGGTAGTGTTAGTGTTAGGTTTAGGGCTAGGGTTAGGTTTATTGCTAGGGTTAGGAATAGGGCTCGGGTTAGAGTTAGGGTTAGAGTTCGGGTTTGGGTTAGGTGTGCAGTAGGGATAGGGTTAGGTTAGGTTTATTGCTAGGGTTAGGGTTAGGGTTAGGGCTCTGGTTAGGGTTATAGTTAGGTTAGGTTTAGGGCTAGGGTAAGGGTTAGGATTAGTGCGAGGGTTAGGGTTAGGGTTAGGGCTAGGGTTATGGCTAGGGTTAGGGTTAGGATTAGGGTTAGGGTTAGGGTTAGGGTAAGGGTTAGGGTTAATGTTAGGGTAAGGGTATGGTTTAGGGCTAGGGTTAGGGTTCGGTTTAGGGCTAGGTTTAAGGTTAGGGTTAGGGCTAGGGTTAGGGTTACTGCTAGGGTTAGGGTTAGGGCTAGGTTTAGCGTTAGGGGTAAGGTTAGAGTTAGGACTAGGGTCAGGGTTATGGTTAGGGCTAGAGGTAGGGCTAGGTTTAGGGTTAGGGTTAGGGCTAAGGTTAGGGTTATTGCTAGGGTTAGGGTTAGGGTTAGAGTTAGATTTAGGGCTAGGGTTAGGTTTAGTGCTAGTGTTAAGGTTAGGGTTAGAGTTAGGGTTTGGGTTACGGTTAGGGTTACGGTTAGGGTTAGAGTTAGGCGTAGGGTTAGGGTTAGGGTTAGGGCTAGGATTAGGTTTAGGGCTAGGGTTAGGGTTACGGTTACAGTTACGGTTAGGGTTAGGGTTAGGGCTAGGTTTAGGGTTAGGATTAGGGTTCAGGTTAGGTTTATTGCTACAGTTAGGGTTAGGGTTAGGGCTCTGGTTAGGGTTATGGTTAGGTTAGGGTTAGGGCTAGGGTAAGGGTTAGGATTAGTGCGAGGGTTAGGGTTAGGGTTAGGGCTAAGGTTGGGGTTAGGGTTAGGGCTATTGTTAGGGTTAGGGTTAGTGTTAGTGTTAGTTTGAGAGCTAGGCTTAGGTTTTGGGTTATGGTAATTTTTAGGGCATGGGTTAGGGGTAGGGTTAGGTATAGGGTTAGGAGTAGGGTTAGGGTTAGGGCTAGGGTTAGGGTTAGGGTTAGGGCTAGTGTTAGGGTACGGCTAGGGTTAGGGTTAGCATTAGGGCTAGGGTTAGGATTAGGGTTAGAGTTAGGGGTAGGGTTAGGGTTAGGGTTATGGTTAGGGCTAGGGTTCTGGTTATGGTTAAGGCTAGGGTTAGGGTTAGGGTTAGGTTTATTGCTAGGGTTAGGTTTAGGCTTAGGATTAGGTTTAGGGCTAGTGTTAGGGTTAGGGTTAGGGCTAGGTTTAGGGTTAGGGCTAGGGTTAGCCTAATTGCTAGCGTTAAGGTTAGGGCTAGGTTTAGGGTTATTGCTAGTGTTAGGGTTAAGGTTAGGGCTAGGTGAGAGTTAGGACTGGGGTTAAGGTTATGGTTAGGGTTAGAGTTAGGGCTAGGTTTAGGGTTAGGGTTAGGGCTAAGGTTAGGGTTATTGCTAGGGTTAGGGGTAGGGTTAATGTTAGGTTAGGGCTAGGGTTAGGTTTATTGCTAGGGTTAAGCACAGGGATCGGGTTAGATTTAGGGTTCGAGTTAGGATTAGGGTTAGGGCTAGGGTTAGGGTTAGGGTTAGGGTTAGGTTTATTGCTAGGGTTAGGTTTAGGGTTAGCGTTAGGTTTAGGTTTAGGGTTAGGGTTATAATTATGGTTAGGGTTAGGGCTAGGTTTAGGGTTAGGGTTAGGGCTAGGGATGGGTTATTGCTAGGGTTAGTGCTATGATTCGGGTTAGGGTTAGTGCTAGGGTTATGGCTATGGTTAGGTTTAGGATTAGGGTTAAGGTTAGGGCTAGGGTCAGGTTTAGCGTTAGGGCTGGCGTTAGGTTTAGGGTTAGGGTTAGGGTTAGGATTAGGGTTAGTGTTAGGGTAAGGTTTAGGGCTAGGGTTACGGTTAGGGTTAGGCCTAGGTTTAGGGTTATTGCTAGGGTTAGGGTTAGGGCTAGGTTTAGCGTTAGGGTTAGGTCTAAGGTTAGGGTTATTGCTAGCGTTAGGGTTAGGGTTAGGTTTAGGGCTAGGTTTATGGTTAGGACTAGGGTTAGGGTTATGGTTAGGGCTAGGTTTAGGGTTAGGTTTAGGGCTAGGGTTAGAGTTAGGACTAGGGTTAGGGTTATGGTTATTGCTAGTGTTAGGGTTAGGGTTAGAGTTAGGGTTAGGGCTAGGGTTAGGGTTATGGCTAGGGTTAGGATTAGGGCTTGGGTGAGGGTTAGGGTTAGTGTTAGTGCTAGGTTTAGTATTAGGGTTAGGGCTAGGGTTAGGAGTAGGTGTAGGGTTAGTGTTAGGTTTAGGGCTAGGGTTAGGTTTATTGCTAGGGTTAGGGATAGGGCTCGGGTTAGAGTTGGGGTTAGAGTTACGGTTAGGGTTAGGGTTAGGGTTAGGGTTAGGTTTATTGCTAGGGTTATGGTTAGGGTTAGGGTTAGGGTTACAGTTAGGGTTATGTTTAGGGCGAGGATTAAAGTTATGGTTAAGGTTAGGTTTATTGCTACGGTTAGGGTTAGGGTTAGGGCTCTTGTTAGGTTTATTTTTAGGTTAGGATTAGGGCTGGGGTTAGGGTTAGGATTAGTGCGAGAGTTAGGGTTAGGGTTAGGGCTAGGGTTAGTGTTAGGGTTAATGCTAGGGTTTGGGTTAGGGCTAGTGTTCGGTTATGGCTAGGGTTCGGGTTAGCATTTGGGCTAGGGTTAGGATTAGGGTTAGAGTTAGGGGTAGGGTTAGGGTTAGGGTTATGGTTAGGGCTAGGGTTCCGGTTATGGTTAAGGCTAGGGTTAGGGTTAGGTTTATTGCTAGGGTTAGGTTTAGGCTTAGGATTAGGTTTAGGGCTAGTGTTAGGGTTAGGGTTAGGGCTACGTTTAGGGTTAGGTCTAGGGTTAGTGTAATTGCTAGCGTTAAGGTTAGGGCTAGGTTTAGTGTTAGGGTTTAGGTTATTGCTAGGGTTAGCGTTCGGGTTCAGGTTAGTGTTAGGGGTAGTTTGAGAGCTAGGGTTAGGGTTTGGGTTAGGGTTCGGGTTAGGTTTAGGGCTAGTGTTAGGATTAGGCCTTGGGTTAGGGTTAGTGTTAGGTCTAGAGTTAGTGTTAGGGTTAGGGTTATGGCTAGTGTTAGGATTAGGCCTTGGGTTAGGGTTAGTGTTATGGCTAGGGTTATGGTTAGGGCTAGGGCTAGGGTTAGAGTTAGGGTTAGAATTAGGGTTAGGGTTAGGGGTAGGGTTAGGGTCATGTTACCGGTTAGGTTTATTGCCACTGTTATGGTTAGGGTAAGGGCTAGGGTTAGGGTTATGGTTAGGTTAGGATTAGGGCAAGGGTTAGTGTTAGGGTTAGGGCTAGGGTTAGGGTTAGGGTTTAGGCTAGGTTTAGGTTTAGGGCTAGTATTATGGTTAGGGTTGTGTTAGGGTTATGTTTAAGGTTAGGGCTAGGGGAAGGGTTAGTGTTACGGCTAGAGTTAGGCTTAGAGTTAGGGCTAGGGTTAGGTTTAGGGTTAGGTTAGGTCTAGGGTTCGGGTTATGTTTAGTGCTAGGTTTAGGGTTAGGACTTGGGTTATGGCTAGGGTTAGAATTAGGGCTAGGGTTAAGGTTAGGGCTAGGGTTAGGGTTAGGGTTAGGGTTAGGGTTAGGGTTATGTTTAGGGTTAGGTTTAGGGTTAGGTTTAGGGCTAGGTTTAGGTTTAGGGCTCGGGTTAGGTTTAGGGTTAATGCTAGCGTGAAGATTATGGCTAGGGATTTGTTATTTCTAGGGTTAGTGCTAGGGTTAGGGCTAGGGTTATGGCTAGGGTTAGGTTTAGGGTGAGGGTTAGGGTTAGGGCTAGGGTTAGGGTTAGGACTTGGGTTATGGCTAGGGTTAGAATTAGGGCTAGGGTTAAGTTTAGGGCTAGGGTTAGGTTAGGGTTAGGGTTATGTTTAGGTCTAGGTTTAGGGTTAGGGTTAGGGCTAGTGTTAGTTTTTGGGCTAGGGTTATGGTTAGTCCTAGGATTAGGATTAGGGCTTGGTTTAAGGTCAGTGTTAGGGCTAGGGTTAGGGTTAGTTTTAGTGCTAGGGTTAGGTTAGGGCTATGGCTAGGCTTAGGGTTATGGTTATAGTTAAGGCTAGCATTATGTTTAGGGTTAGCGATAGGGTTATGGATAGGGTTAGGGTAAGGGTGAGGGTATATTGTCTTTCAACAATTTTATACAGTTTTATGCTTCTTTTCCGGGATGTGTAATGATTTCCAAAGCTACTTAAATATGGAAAATTTTCTATTTCATGGATTTCTGTCTTGTATGACATATATTTAGAGTTATGTGCTCCTTTAAGTACATAATATAGGTTTTATACATTGTTTGATGATCTCTTTATTGTAATTAAGGTTTTTCTGGATATCAGATAGCTTTTCTGCACTAACCACTGACTTGGAGCATTATTTTTCTACATATCTCATGCAAGTTCTTGCCTATTTACTGTTTTTTTCTCTGAATTACTGTTTTCTTGTCGTTTCCAATATTACTCCTTCTTTTCCAAGTATAAGCATTGGGAACATGGACAAACAACTACCTAAACACTGTTCTGAACCTGAAAGGTCTGGAACATTGTCTCTGAACTATGTAATAGAGTTTAATACTACATTGCAGAGAAGTGTAAGACTTTCCAAAGCTGCCTAATGTGTTATTTCTCTATTTCAAGGGTATTCTGCCTTGAATGACACACCTTTACCGATCTAGGTTACTTCAAGTAAACAATATAGGAATCATACACTGTTTCATTTGATCTTAACACTAATTCAGGATTTCCTGGATCGTAGATACCTTTTATAAACTAACAAGAGACTTGGTGAAGTGTTTTATACATGTTCTATGTGAGTTCTCATCTATTTACTGTTATTTTCCCAGAATAACTGATGTTTTCTTAGAGTTTCTAACATTCGGCATTCTTGTCCAGGTATAAGCATTGGGAACATGGACAAACAACTACCTAAACATCGTTCTGAACCTGAAAAGCTCGGGAAAATTGTCTCTCAACTATGTTATAGAGTTTAATGATACATTTCACTGAAGTGTGAGGCTTTTCAAAGTTCTTAATTTGTATATTTCTCTCTTTCAAGCTTTGTGTAACATATATGTAAAGTTCTAGGTTCCTTTAAGTAAAAAAATATAGGATTCATGCATTGTTTAATGTGTTCTCAACTCGAATTAAGGAATTCCTGGATGTTAGATATCTTTTCAGCACTAAGAACTGACTTGGAGAAGCTGTTTCAGCTGTTCTAAACGAGTTCTCATTTATTTACTGTCATTTTCTCTGAATTATACATGTTTTCATATAGTTTCCTATATTAGGCCTTCTTGTCCAAGTATAAGCATTGCCCACATAAACAAACAACTTCCTAAACACTTGTATGAATAGAAGAAGCTCGAGAACATTGTCCCTCAACTATGTTATAGAGTGTATTGCTACATTAAAGTGAACTATAAGGCTTTGCAAAGCTGTACAATTTGCTCATTTCTCACTTTCAAGCCTTCTTTGACACACTTGTAGAGTTCTAAGGCTACTTTCAGTAAATAAAAAAGGTTTCATACACTGTTTAATGTGCTCTTAACACTAATTAAGGATTTCCGGGATCTTAGATACCTTTTCTACACTAAAAACTGACTTGGAGACGCTGTTTCAGCTGTTCTAAACGAGTTCTCATCTATTTACTGACATTTTCTACGAATTATTCATGTTTTCATGTAGTTTCCTATTTTAGGCCTTCCTGTCCAAGGATAAGCACTGCACACATATAAAAACAACTTCCTACACACTGTTATGACCAGAAGAAGCTTGGGAACATTGTCTTTCATCTAAGTTATAGAGTGTAATACTACATTGCAGTGAAGTGTAAGGATTTCCAACGCTGCTGAATGTGTTTATTTCTCTATTTCAATGGTATTCTGCCTTGTATGACACACATTTACTGTTCTAGGCTCATTTAATTAAACAATATGGGATTCATACAATGTTGCGTGTGATCTTAACTCTAATTTAGGATTTTCTGGATCTTAGATACCTTTTATAAACTAACAACAGACTTGGAGAAGTGTTTTATATATGTTCTATGCCAGTTCTCATCAATTTACTTTTATTTTCCCAGAATTAGTGATGTTTTCTCATAGTTTCCAACATTTGGCCTTCTTCTCCAGGTATATGCATTGGGAACATGGATAAAGAACTACCTAAACACTGTTATGAACCTGAAAAGCTCTGGAACAATGTCTCTCAACTATGTTATACAGTTTAATGATACATTTCAGTGAAGTGCAAGGCTTTCTAAAGCTACTTATTTTGCTTATTTCTCTCTTTTTAGCTTTGTGTGACATACATTTAAAGTTCTACACTCCTTTAAGTAAAAAATATAGGATCCATACACTGTTTAATGTGCTCTCAACTCGAATTAAGGAATTCCTGCATGTTAGATACCTTTTCAACACTAAGAACTGACTTGTAGAAGCTGTTTCAGCGGTTCTAAATGAGTTCTCATCTATTTTCTGTCATTTTCTCTGAATTATTCATGTTATCATGGAGTTTCCTATATTACGCCTTCATGTCCAAGTATAGACATTGCCCACATATACAAACAACTTCCTAAACACTGTTATGAACAGAAGAAACTCGAGAACATTGTCCCTCAACTTTGTTATAGATTGTAATGCTACATTACATTGAACTGTAAGGCTTTAAAAAGCTGTTCAATTTGCACATTTCTTATTTTCAAGCCTTGTTTGACACACATGTAGAGTTCTAGGCTACATTTAAGTAAATATAAGAGGTTTCCTACACTGTTTAATGTGCTCTTAACAAAATTAAGGATTTCTTGTATATTAGATACCTTTTCTATACTATCAATAAAAACTGACTTGGAGAAACTGTTTCACCTGTTCTAAACGAGTTCTCATCTATTTACTGACATTTTCTCTGAATTATTCATGTTTTCATGTAGTTTCCTACATTAGGCCTTCTTGTCCAAGTATAAGCACAGCCCACATATAAAAACAACTTCCTAAACACTGTTATGACCAGAAGAAGCTTGGGAACATTGTCTCTCAACTATGTTATAGAGTGTAATTTTACATTGCAATGTACTATAAGGATGGCCAAAGCTGCTGAATGTGTATATTTCTCTATTTCAATGGTATTCTGCCATGTATGACACACATTTATTGTTCTAGGCTCCTTTAAGTAAACAATATAGGATTCATACAATGTTTCATGTGGTCTTAACTCTAATTTAGGATTCCCTGGATCTTAGATACCTTTTATAAAGTAACAACAGACTTGGAGAGTGTTTTATACATGTTTTATGCCAGTTCTCATCTATTTACTTTTATTTTCCCATAATTAGTGATGTTTTCTCATAGTTTCTAACATTCGGCCTTCTTCTCCAGGTATAGGCATTGGGAACATGGATAAACAACTACCTAAACACTGTTATGAACCTGAAAAGATCGGGAACATTGTCTCTCAACTTATACTTGGACAAGAAGGCCTAATATAGGAAACTACATGAAAGTTCTATGTTATACAGTTTAATGATACATTTCAGTGAAGTTTAAGGCTTTCCAAAGCTACTTAATTTGCTTATTTTTCTCTTTTTAGCTTTGTTTGACATACATTTAAAGTTCTACACTCCTTTAAGTAAAAAATATAGGATTCACACACTCTTTAATGTGCTCTCAACTCGAATTAAGGAATTCCTGGATGTTAGATACCTTTTCAACACTAAGAACTGACTTGGAGAAGCTGTTTCCGCTGTTCAAAACGAGTTCTCATCTATAATATTTACTCTCATTTTCTCTGAATTATACATGTTTTCATGTAGTTTCCTATATTAGGCCTTCTTGTCCAAGTATAAGCAGAGCCCACATATAAAAACAACTTCCTACACACTGTTATGAACAGAAGAAGCTCGAGAACATTGTCCCTCAACTATGTTATAGAGTGTATTGCTACATTTCAGTGAAGTGTAAGGCTTTCAAAAGCTACTTAATTTGCTTAGTTTTCTCTATCTAGCTTTGTGAGACATAAATTTAGAGTTCGAGGCTCCTTCAAGTAAAAAATATAGAATTCGTACACTGTTTAATGTGCCTTCAACTCCTATTAAGGAATTCCTGGATATCAGATACCTTTTCAACACTAAGAACTGACTTGGAGAAGCTGTTTCAGCGGTTCTAAATGAGTTCTCATCTATTTTCTGTCATTTTCTCTGAATTATTCATGTTATCATGGAGTTTCCTATATTAGGCCTTCATGTCCAAGTATTGACATTGCCCACATATACAAACAACTTCCTAAACACTGTTATGAACAGAAGAAGCTCGAGAACATTGTCCCTCAACTATGTAATAGAGTGTAATGTAATAGAGTGCTACGTTGCAGTGAAGTGTTTGGCTTTCCAAAGCTGCTTAATGTGTTTATTTCCTGGATCTTAGATACATTTTATAAACAAACAAAAAATTGGAGAAGTGTTTTATACATGTTCTATGCGAGTTTTCATCTATTTACAGTTATTTTTCCAAAATTACTGATGTTTGCTCATAGTTTCTTACATTAGGCCTTCTGGTCCAGGTATAAGCATTGGGAACATGGACAAACCACTACCTAAACACTGTTAGGAACCTGAAAAGCTGGGGAACATTGTCTCTCAACTATGGTATAGAGTTTAGTGATACATTTCAGTGAATTGTAAGGCTTTCCAAAGCTACTTAATTTGGTTATGTCTTTCTTTCCAGCTTTGTGTGACATACATTTAACGTTCTAGGCTCCTTTAAGTATAAAATATAGGATTCATACACTGTTTAATGTGCTCTTAACCCTAATTAATGATTTCCTGGATCTTAGATACGTTTTCTACACTAAAAACTGACTTGGAGAATCTCTTTCAGCTGTTCTAAATGAGTTCTCATCTATTTACTTACATTTTTTCTGAATTATTGAAATTTTCATGTAGTTTCTTATTAGGCTTTCTTCTCCTAGTATAAGCATAGCCCACATATACCAACAACTTCCTACACAGTTAAGAACAGAAGAAGCTCGAGAACATTGTTCCTCAACTATGTTATAGAGTGTAATTCTATATTACAGTGAACTGTAAGGCTTTCCAAAGCTGCTCAATTTGCTTATTTCTCTCTTTCAAGCCTCGTGTGACACACATGTAAAGTTATAGGCTACTTAAGTAAATAAAAGAGGTTTCATACACTGTTTAATGTGCTCTTTATTTAAGGATTCCCTGGATCGTAGATACCTTTACTTCACTAAGAACTTACTTGGAGATTCGGTTTCAGCTGTTCTAAATGAGTTATCATCTATTTACTGACATTTTCTCTGAATTATTCATGTTTTCATGTAGTTTCTTATATTAGGCTTCTTGTCTAAGTATAAGCATAGCCCACATTTACAAACAACTTTCTACACACTGTTATGGATCAGAGAAGATTGGGAATATTGTCTCTCAACTATGTTTGAGATATTTAATGCTACAATGCAGTAAATTCTCAGACTTTCCCTGGCTGCTTAATTGTGCTTATTTCTCTCTTTCAAGTCATGTGTGGCACACATTTTAAGTTCTAGGCTACTTTCAGTAAATAATATAAGTTTCATACACTGTTTAATGTGCTTTTTTTGTTTAATTAAAAATTTCCTGGATCTTAGAGATCTTTTCTCCAGTAACAACTGACTTGGAGAAATCTCATTCAGCTGTTCTATATGAGGTCTCATCTATTTATTGTTAATTTCTCTGTATTACTCATATTTTCTTGTAGTTTCTTATATTAGGCATTCTTATCAAAATATACGCATTGCACAATGGTCAAACAACGTGCTACACACTGTTATTATGTTGACAAGCTAGGGTTAGGATTAGGGTTAGGGTTAGGGTTAAGGTTAGGGTTAGGGTTAGGGATAGGGCTCGGGTTAGAGTTGGGGTTAGGGTTAGGGTTAGGGTTAGGGTTAGGGCTAGGGTTAGGGTTAGGGTTCAGGTTAGGTTTAATGCTACGGTTATGGTTAGGGTTAGGGCTTGGTTAGGGTTATGGTTAGGTTACGATTAGGGCTAGGGTTAGGGTTAGGATTAGTGCTAGGGTTAGGGTTAGGGTTAGGGCTAGGGTTAGGGTTAGGATTAGGGCAAGGGTTAGGGTTAGGGCTAGTATTAGGGTTAGGGCTAGGTTTAGGATTAGCGTTAGGGCTAGGGTTAGGGTTATGGTTAGGGTTAGAGTTATTGCTAGTGTTAGGGTTAGGGCTAGGGTTCCAGTTATGGTTAGGGCTAGGGTTAGAGTTAAGGTTAGGCTTAGGGATAGGTTTATTGCTGGGGTTAGGGTTAGGCTGAGGATTAGGTTTAGGGCTAGCGTTAGGGTTAGGGTTAGTGCTAGGTTTAGGGTTAGGGCTAGGGTTAGTGTTATTGCTAGCGTTAAGGTTAGGGCTAGGTTTAGGGTTATTGCTAGGGTTACTGTTAGGGTTACGGTTAGTGTTAGGGTTTCGATTAGGGCTAGGGTTAGAGTTAGGAGTAGGGTTAGGGTAATGGATAGGGCTACAGTTAGGGCTAGGTTTAGGGATAGGGTTAGGGCTAAGGTTAGGGTTATTGCTAGGGTTAGGAGTAGGGTTAGTGTTAGGTTTAGGGCTTGGGTTAGGTTTATTTCTAGAGTTAGGGACAGGGCTCAGGTTAGAGTTAGGGTTAGAGTTAGGGTTAGGGTTAGGGCTAGGGTTAGGGTTAGGGTTAGGGTTAGGTTTATTACTAGGGTTAGGGTAAGGGTTAGGGTTACGGTTAGGGTTACGGTTAGGGTTTGGCTTATGACTAGGGTTAGGGTTATTGTTAGGTTTGGATTAGTGCTAGGGCAAGGGTTAGGGCTAGGTTAAGGGTTAGCGTTAGGGCTAGAGTTAGGCTTAGAGTTAGGGCTAGGGTTAGGGTTAGGGTTAGGGTTAGGGCTAGGGTTCCGTTTAAGGTTAGGGCTAGGGTTATTGTTAGGGTTAGGCTTAGGGATAGGTTTATTGCTATGGTTAGGGTTAGGTTTAGGATTAGGTTTAGGGCTAGAGTTAGGGTTAGGGTTAGGGCTAGGTTTATGGTTTGGGCTAGGGTTAATGTTATTGCTAGCGTTAAGGTTAGGGCTAGGTTTAGGGTTATTGCTAGGGTTAGGGTTAAGGTTACGGTTAGTGTTAGGGTTAATTTTAGGGCTAGGGTGAGAGTTAGGACTGGGGTTAAGGTTTTGGTTAGGGCTAGAGTTAGGCTTAGAGTTAGGGCTAGGGTTAGGGTTAGGGTTAGGGTTAGGGCTAGGGTTCCGGTTAAGGTTAGGGCTAGGGTTATTGTTAGGGTTAGGCTTAGGGATAGGTTTATTGCTATGGTTAGGGTTAGGTTTAGGATTAGGTTTAGGGCTAGAGTTAGGGTTAGGGTTAGGGCTAGGTTTATGGTTTGGGCTAGGGTTAATGTTATTGCTAGCGTTAAGGTTAGGGCTAGGTTTAGGGTTATTGCTAGGGTTAGGGTTAAGGTTACGGTTAGTGTTAGGGTTAATTTTAGGGCTAGGGTGAGAGTTAGGACTGGGGTTAAGGTTTTGGTTAGGGCTAGAGTTAGGGCTAGGTTTAGGGTTAGGGTTAGGGCTAAGGTTAGGGTTACTGCTATAGTTAGGGGTAGGGTTAGTGTTAGGTTTAGGGCTGGGGTTAGGTTAATTGCTAGGGTTAGGCACAGGGATTGGGTTAGAGTTAGGGTTCGAGTTAGGGTTACGGTTAGGGCTAGCGTTAGGGTTAGGGTTAGGGTTAGGTTTATTGGTAGGGTTAGGTTTAGGGTTAGGCTTAGAATTATGGTTAGGGTTAGGGCTAAGTTTAGGGTT
>NW_028182284.1:287500-405000 GCF_964339955.1 Pipistrellus hanaki | reverse complement strand
TGGGTTAGGGTTAGGGTTAGGGATAGGGTTAGGGTTAGGATTAGGGTTAGGGTTAGGGTTTGGGTTAGTTTTAGGGTTAGTTTGAGAGCTAGGGTTAGTGCTTGGGTTAGGGTTAGTGTTAGGGCTAGGGTTAGGGTTAGGGCTAGAATTAGGGTTAGGTTTAGGGCTAGGTGTAGGGTTAGGTTTAGGGCTAGGGTTAGGGTTAGAGCTAGGTTTAGGGTTAAGGCTAGTGTGAGGTTTAGGGTTAGGGCTAGGATTAGGGTTAGTGCTAGGGTTAGGTTTAGGGTTAGAGTTATGATTAGGTTTAGGGCTAGGTTTAGGGTAAGTGTTAGGGCTAGGGTTAGGGATAGGTCTAGGGTTAGGGTTAGGTCTAGGGTGAGGGTTAGGGTTAGGGCTAGGAATCAGTTATTGCTAGCGTTAGTGCTATGGTTAGGGTTAGGATTAGGGCTAGGGTTATGGCTAGGGGTATGTCTAGGATTAGGGTTAAGGTTAGGGCTAGGGTTTGGTTTAGGGTTAGGGCTAGTGTTAGCTTTAGGGTTAGGGTTAGGGTTAGGTTTAGGGTTAGGGTTAGGGTTAGTTTGAGAGCTAGGGTTAGGGTTTGGGTTAGGGTTGTTTTTAGGGCTTCGGTTAGGGTTTGGGTTAGGGTTAGGGTTAGGGTTAGGGTTGGGTTAGGGCTAGTGTTAGAGTTAGGACTAGGGTTAAGGTTATGGTAAAGGCTAGAGTTAGGGCTAGGTTTAGGGTTAGGGTTAGGGCAAGGGTTAGGTTTATTGCTAGGGTTAGGGGTAGGGTTAGTGTTAGGTTTAGGGCTAGGGTTAGGTTTATTGCTAGGGTTAGGCAGAGGGATAGGGTTAGAGTTAGGTTTCGAGTTATGGTTAGGGTTAGGGTTAGGGTTACCGTTAGGGTTAGGGTTAGGGTTATGGTTACGGTTCATGTTAGGTTTGCTGCTACGGTTATGGTTAGGGGTACGGCTAGGGTTAGGGTTATGGTTAGGTTAGGATTAGGGCTAGGTTAGGGTTAGTATTAGTGCTAGGGTTAGGATTATGGTTAGGGCTAGGGTTAGTGTTAGGGTTAGTTTGAGAGCTAGGGTTAGGGTTTGATTTAGGGGATTTTTAGGGCTTGCGTTAGGGTTAGGGCTAGGTTTAGGGTTAGGGTTAGGGCTAAAGTTAGGGTTATTGCTAGGGTTAGGGTTAGGGCTAGGGTGAGGTTTAGGGTTAGTGTTAGTGTTAGGTTTAGTGTTAGGGTTAGGGTTAGGGGTAGTGTTAGTGTTAGGTTTAGGGCTAGGGTTAGGTTTATTGCTAGGGTTAGGGATAGGGCTCGGGTTAGAGTTGGGGTTAGAGTTACGGTTAGGGTTAGGGGTAGGGTTAGGTTTAGGGTTAGGGTTAGGTTTATTGCTACGGTTAGGGTTAGGGTTAGGGCTCTTGTTAGGGTTATTGTTAGGTTAGGATTAGGGCTAGGGTTAGGGTTAGGATTAGTGCGAGGGTTAGTGTTAGATGTAGGGTTAGGGATAGGGTTAGGGTTAGGATTAGAGCTAGGGTTAGGGTTATGGTTAGTGTTAGGGTTAGTTTGAGAGCTAGGGTTAGGGTTTGGGTTAGGGTTATTTTTAGATCTTGGGTTAGGGTTAGGGTTAGGGTTAGGGATAGGGTTAGGGTTAGGATTAGTGTTAGGGTTAGGGGTAGGGTTAGGGTTAGGGTTTGGGTTAGTTTTAGGGTTAGTTTGAGAGCTAGTGTTAGTGCTTGGGTTAGGGTTAGTGTTAGGGCTAGGGTTAGGGTTAGGGCTAGAATTAGGGTTAGGGTTAGGGCTAGGTGTAGGGTTAGGTTTAGGGCTAGGGTTAGGGTTAGAGCTAGGTTTAGGGTTAAGGCTAGTGTGAGGTTTAGGGTTAGGGCTAGGATTAGGGTTAATGCTAGGGTTAGGTTTAGGGTTAGAGTTATGATTAGGTTTAGGGCTAGGTTTAGGGTAAGTGTTAGGGCTAGGGTTAGGGATAGGGCTAGGGTTAGGGTTAGGTCTAGGGTGAGGGTTAGGGTTAGGGCTAGGAATCAGTTATTGCTAGCGTTAGTGCTATGGTTAGGGTTAGGATTAGGGCTAGGGTTATGGCTAGGGGTATGTCTAGGATTAGGGTTAAGGTTAGGGCTAGGGTTTGGTTTAGGGTTAGGGCTAGTGTTAGCTTTAGGGTTAGGGTTAGGGTTAGGTTTAGGTTTAGGGTTAGGGTTAGTTTGAGAGCTAGGTTTAGGGTTTGGGTTAGGGTTGTTTTTAGGGCTTCGGTTAGGGTTTGGGTTAGGGTTAGGGTTAGGGTTGGGTTAGGGCTAGTGTTAGAGTTAGGACTAGGGTTAAGGTTATGGTAAAGGCTAGAGTTAGGGCTAGGTTTAGGGTTAGGGTTAGGGCAAGGGTTAGGTTTATTGCTAGGGTTAGGGGTAGGGTTAGTGTTAGGTTTAGGGCTAGGGTTAGGTTTATTGCTAGGGTTAGGCAGAGGGATAGGGTTAGAGTTAGGTTTCGAGTTATGGTTAGGGTTAGGGTTAGGGTTACCGTTAGGGTTAGGGTTAGGCTTATGGTTACGGTTCATGTTAGGTTTGCTGCTACGGTTATGGTTAGGGGTACGGCTAGGGTTAGGGTTATGGTTAGGTTAGGATTAGGGCTAGGTTAGGGTTAGTATTAGTGCTAGGGTTAGGATTATGGTTAGGGCTAGGGTTAGTGTTAGGGTTAGTTTGAGAGCTAGGGTTAGGGTTTGATTTAGGGGATTTTTAGGGCTTGCGTTAGGGTTAGGGTTAGGAATAGGGTTAGGTTAGGGTTACGGTTAGGGTTAGGGTTAGAGCTAGGCTTAGGGTTACGGTTCAGGTTAGGTTTATTTCTAAGGATAGGGTTAGGGTTCGGGTTAGGGTTAGGTTTAGGGTTAGGGTTAGGGCTAGGGTTAGGATTGGGGCTTGGGTTAGGGTTAGTGTTAGGGCTAGGGTTAGGATTAGGGTTAGAATTAGGTTTAGCGTTAGGGCTAGGTGTAGGGTTAGGTTTAAGGCTAGGGTTAGGGCTAGAGCTAGGTTTAGGGTTCAGGCTAGTGTGAGGGTCAGGTTTAGGGCTTGGGTTAGGGTTAGTTTTAGGGCTAGTGTTAGGTTTAGGGTTAGAGTTAGGGTTAGGGTTAGGGATAGGTTTAGGGTAAGGGCTAGGGTTAGGGATAGGGCTAGGCTTAGGGTTAGGGCTAGGGTGAGGGTTAGGGATAGGGCTAGGGATGGTTTATTGCTAGGGTTAGTGCTATTTTTATGGTTAGGGGTAGGGATAGGGTTATGGCTAGGGTTAGAGTTAGGACTAGGGTTTGCGTTATGGTTAGGGCTAGAGTTAGGGCTAGTTTTAGGGTTAGGGTTAGGGCTAAGGTTAGGGTTATTGCTAGGGTTAGGGTTAAGGTTCGTGTTAGGGTTAGGGCTAGGGTTAGGTTTCGTGCTAGTGTTAGGGTTAGGGTTACAGCTAGATTTAGGGTTAGGGTTAGGGTTAGGGTTAGGGTGAGGGTTAGAGTTAGTGTTAGGGCTAGGTTTAGGGTTATGGCTAGTGTTAGGGTTAGGGCTAGGGTGAGGGTTAGAGTTAGTGTTAGGGCTAGGTTTAGTGTTAGGGTTAGTGCTAGGGTTAGGGTTAGGGGTAGCGTTAGTGTTAGGTTTAGGGCTAGGGTTAGGTTTATTGCTAGGGTTATGGATAGTGCTCAGGTTAGGGTTAGGGTTAGGGTTAGGGTTAGGTTTATTGCTAGGGTTAGGATTAGGTTTATTGCTAGGTTTAGGGCTAGGGTTAGGGTTATGGTTCAGGTTAGGTTTATTGCTACAGTTAGGGTTAGGGTTAGTGTTAGGTTTAGGTTTAAGGTTAGGGTTAGGGGTACGGTTAGGATTAGGGCTTGGGTTAGGGTTAGTGTTAGGGCTAGTGTTAGGGTTAGGGCTAGAATAAGGGTTAGGGTTAGGGCTAGGTGTAGGTTTAGGTTTAGGGCTTGGGTTAGTGCTAGAGCTAGGTTTAGGGTTAAGGCTAGTGTGAGGGTTAGGGTTAGGGCTAGGATTAGGGTTAGGGCTAGGGTTAGGGTTAGGGTTAGAGTTACGGTTAGGATTAGGGCTAGGGTTAGAGTTACGGTTAGGATTAGGGCTAGAGTTATGGTTAGGATTAAGGTTAGGTTTAGGGTTACAGTTGGGGTCATGTTTAGGGCGAGGATTAAAGTTAGGGTTAGTGCGAGGGTAAGTGTTAGGGTTAGGGTTAGGGTTAGGGTTAGGGTTAGGGTTAGGGTTAGGGCTAGGGTTAGGGTTAGGGCTAGGAATGGGTTATTGCTATGGTTAGGGCTAGGAATGGGTTATTGCTAGGGTTAGGGTTATGTTTAGGGCTAAGTTTATTGCTAGGGTTAGAGTTAGGACTAGGGTTAGGGTTATGGTTAGGGCTAGAGTTAGGTCTAGGTTTAGGGTTAGGGTTAGGGCTAAGGTTAGGGCTAAGGTTAGGGTTAATGTTAGTGCTAGGGTTAGGGTTAGGGCTAGAATTAGGATTAGGATTAGGGCTAGAAGTAGTGTTAGGTTTAGGGCTAGGGTTAGGGTTAGGGCTAGGTTATGGGATAGGGCTAGGGTTAGGGTTAGGGTAGGGTGAGGGTTGGGGATAGGGCTAGGGATCGATTATTGCTATGGTTAGTGCTATGGTTAGGGTTATGTTTAGGGCTAGGTTTATTGCTAGGGTTAGAGTTAGGACTAGGGTTAGGGTTATGGTTAGGGATAGAGTTAGGGCTAGGTTTAGGGTTAGGGTTAGGGCTAAGTTTAGGGTTATTGCTAGGGTTAGGGATAGGGCTCGGGTTAGAGTTGGGGTTAGAGTTACGGTTAGGGTTAGGGGTAGGGTTAGGGTTAGGGTTAGGGTTAGGTTTATTGCTAGGGTTACGGTTAGGGTTAGGGTTAGGGTTACAGTTAGGGTTAGGTTTAGGGCGAGGATTAAAGTTAGGGTTAAGTTTAGGTTTATTGCTACGGTTAGGGTTAGGGTTAGGTCTAGGTTATGGGATAGGGCTAGGGTTAGGGTTAGGGCTAGGGTGAGGGTTGGGGATAGGGCTAGGGATCGATTATTGCTATGGTTAGTGCTACGGTTAGGGTTATGTTTAGGGCTAGGTTTATTGCTAGGGTTAGAGTTAGGACTAGGGTTAGGGTTATGGTTAGGGCTAGAGTTAGGGCTAGATTTAGGGTTAGGGTTAGGGCTAAGTTTAGGGTTATTGCTAGGGTTAGGGATAGGGCTCGGGTTAGAGTTGGGGTTAGAGTTACGGTTAGGGTTAGGGGTAGGGTTAGGGTTAGGGTTAGGGTTAGGTTTATTGCTAGGGTTACGGTTAGGGTTAGGGTTACAGTTAGGGTTAGGTTTAGGGCGAGGATTAAAGTTAGGGTTAAGTTTAGGTTTATTGCTACGGTTAGGGTTAGGGTTAGGGCTCTTGTTAGGGTTATTGTTAGGTTAGGATTAGGGCTAGGGTTAGGGTTAGTATTAGTGCGAGGGTTAGTGTTAGGGTTAGGGTTAGGGCTAGGTCTAGGGTTAGGGTTAGGGCTAGGGTTAGGGTTATGGTTAGTGTTAGGGTTAGTTTGAGAGCTAGGGTTCGGGTTTGGGTTAGGGTTATTTTTAGATCTTGGGTGAGGGTTAGGGTTAGGGATAGTGTTAGGGTTAGGATTAGGGTTAGGGTTAGGGGTAGGGTTAGGGTTAGGGTTTGGGTTAGTGTTAGGGTTAGTTTGAGAGCTAGGGTTAGTGCTTGGGTTAGGGTTAGTTTTAGGGCTAGGGGTAGTGTTAGGGCTAGAATTAGGGTTAGGGTTAGGGCTAGGTGTAGGGTAGGTTTAGGGCTAGGGTTAGGGTTAGAGCTAGGTTTAGGGTTAAGGCTAGTGTGAGAGTTAGGGTTAGTGCTAGGATTAGGGTTAGTGCTAGGGTTAGGTTTAGGGTTAGAGTTATGGTTAGGTTTAGGGCTAGGTTTAGGGTAAGGGTTAGGTGTAGGGTTAGGAATAGGACTAGGGCTAGGGTAAGGGTTAGGGTTAGAATTAGGGTTAGGGTTAGGGCTAGGTTTAGTATTAGGGTTCAGGTTTGGTTTATTGCTATGATTAGGGTTAGGGTTAGGGCTAGGGTTTGTGTTATGGGTAGGTTAGGATTTGGGCTAGGGTTAGGGTTGGATTTGTGCTAGATTTAGGGTTAGGGTTGGGTTAGGGCTAGTGTTAGAGTTAGGACTAGGGTTAAAGTTATGGTAAAGGCTAGAGTTAGGGCTAGGTTTAGGGTTAGGGTTAGGGCAAAGGTTAGGGTTATTGCTAGGGTTAGGGGTAGGGTTAGTGTTAGGTTTAGGGCTAGGGTTAGGTTTATTGCTAGGGTTAGGCAGAGGGATTGGGTTAGAGTTAGGGCTCGAGTTAGGGTTAGGGTTAGGGTTAGGGTACGGTTAGGGTTAGAGTTAGGGTCAGGGTAACGGTTCAGGTTAGGTTTATTGCTACAGTTCGGGTTAGGGTTAGGGTTAGGGTTAGTGTTAGGGCTAGGGTTAGGGTTATGGTTAGTGTTAGGGTTAGTTTGAGAGCTAGGGTTAGGGTTTGGGTTAGGGTTATTTTTAGATCTTGGGTTAGGGTTATGGTTAGGGATAGGGTTATGGTTAGGATTAGGGTTAGGGTAAGGGGTAGGGTTAGGTTCAGGTTTCGGGTTAGTGTTAGGGTTAGTTTGAGAGCTAGGGTTAGGGCTTGGGTTAGGGTTAGTGTTAGGGCTAGGGTTAGGTTGATTGCTAGGGTTAGGCAGAGGGATCGGGTTAGAGTTAGGGTTGGAGTTAGGGTTAGGGTTAGGGTTAGGGTTAAGGTTAAGGTTAGGGTTAGGGTTAGGGTTACGGTTCAGGTTAGGTTTATTGCTACAGTTCGGGTTAGGGTTAGGGTTAGGGTTAGGGTTAGGTTTAGAGTTAGGGTTAGGGCTAGGGTTAGGATTAGGGCTTGGATTAGGGTTAGTGTTAGGGCTAGGGTTAGGGTTTGGGCTAGAATAAGGGTTAGGGTTAGGGCTAGGTGTAGGTTTAGGTTTAGGGCTAGGGTTAATGCTAGAGCTAGGTTTAGGGTTAAGGCTAGTGTGAGGGTTAGGGTTAGGGCTAGGATTAGGGTTAGGGCTAGGGTTAGGGTTAGGGTTAGAGTTATGGTTAGGGTTATGGCTAGGTTTAGGTTTAGGGTTAGGGCTAGGGTATGGGATAGGCCTAGGGTTAGGGTTAGGGCTAGGGTGAGGGTTGGGGATAGGGCTAGGGAACGGTTATTGCTAGGGTTAGTGCTATGGTTAGGATTATGTTTAGGGCTACGTTTATGGCTAGGGTTAGAGTTAGGACTAGGGTTAGGGTTATGGTTAGGGCTAGAGTTAGGGGTAGGTTTAAGGTGAGTGTTAGGGCTAAGGTTAGGGTTATTGCTAGGGTTAGGGATAGAGCTCGGGTTAGAGTTGGGGTTAGAGTTATGGTTAGGGTTAGGGTTAGGGTTAGGTTTATTGCTAGGGTTACGTTTAGGGTTAGGGTTAGGGTTACAGTTAGGGTTAGGTTTAGGGCGAGGATTAAAGTTAGCATTAAGGTTAGGTTTATTGCTTCGGTTAGGGTTAGGGTTAGGGCTCTTGTTAGGGTTATTGTTAGGTTAGGATTAGGGCTAGGTTTAGGGTTAGGATTAGTGCGAGGGTTCGTGTTAGGGTTAGGGTTAGGGCTAGGGTTAGGGTTAGGGTTAGTGTTAGGGTTAGTTTGAGAGCTAGGGTTAGGGTTTGGGTTAGGGTTATTTTTAGATCTTGGGTGAGGGTTAGGGTTAGGGATAGTGTTAGGGTTAGGATTAGGGTTAGGGTTAGGGGTAGGGTTAGGGTTAGGGTTTGGGTTAGTGTTAGGGTTAGTTTGAGAGCTAGGGTTAGTGCTTGGGTTAGGGTTAGTTTTAGGGCTAGGGGTAGTGTTAGGGCTAGAATTAGGGTTAGGGTTAGGGCTAGGTGTAGGGTAGGTTTAGGGCTAGGGTTAGGGTTAGAGCTAGGTTTAGGGTTAAGGCTAGTGTGAGAGTTAGGGTTAGTGCTAGGATTAGGGTTAGTGCTAGGGTTAGGTTTAGGGTTAGAGTTATGGTTAGGTTTAGGGCTAGGTTTAGGGTAAGGGTTAGGTGTAGGGTTAGGAATAGGACTAGGGCTAGGGTAAGGGTTAGGATTAGAATTAGGGTTAGGGTTAGGGCTAGGTTTAGTGTTAGGGTTCAGGTTTGGTTTATTGCTATGATTAGGGTTAGGGTTAGGGCTAGGGTTTGTGTTATGGGTAGGTTAGGATTTGGGCTAGGGTTAGGGTTGGATTTGTGCTAGATTTAGGGTTAGGGTTGGGTTAGGGCTAGTGTTAGAGTTAGGACTAGGGTTAAAGTTATGGTAAAGGCTAGAGTTAGGGCTAGGTTTAGGGTTAGGGTTAGGGCAAAGGTTAGGGTTATTGCTAGGGTTAGGGGTAGGGTTAGTGTTAGGTTTAGGGCTAGGGTTAGGTTTATTGCTAGGGTTAGGCAGAGGGATTGGGTTAGAGTTAGGGCTCGAGTTAGGGTTAGGGTTAGGGTTAGGGTACGGTTAGGGTTAGAGTTAGGGTCAGGGTAACGGTTCAGGTTAGGTTTATTGCTACAGTTCGGGTTAGGGTTAGGGTTAGGGTTAGTGTTAGGGCTAGGGTTAGGGTTATGGTTAGTGTTAGGGTTAGTTTGAGAGCTAGGGTTAGGGTTTGGGTTAGGGTTATTTTTAGATCTTGGGTTAGGGTTATGGTTAGGGATAGGGTTATGGTTAGGATTAGGGTTAGGGTAAGGGGTAGGGTTAGGTTCAGGTTTCGGGTTAGTGTTAGGGTTAGTTTGAGAGCTAGGGTTAGGGCTTGGGTTAGGGTTAGTGTTAGGGCTAGGGTTAGGTTGATTGCTAGGGTTAGGCAGAGGGATCGGGTTAGAGTTAGGGTTGGAGTTAGGGTTAGGGTTAGGGTTAGGGTTAAGGTTAAGGTTAGGGTTAGGGTTAGGGTTACGGTTCAGGTTAGGTTTATTGCTACAGTTCGGGTTAGGGTTAGGGTTAGGGTTAGGGTTAGGTTTAGAGTTAGGGTTAGGGCTAGGGTTAGGATTAGGGCTTGGGTTAGGGTTAGTGTTAGGGCTAGGGTTAGGGTTTGGGCTAGAATAAGGGTTAGGGTTAGGGCTAGGTGTAGGTTTAGGTTTAGGGCTAGGGTTAGTGCTAGAGCTAGGTTTAGGGTTAAGGCTAGTGTGAGGGTTAGGGTTGGGGCTAGGATTAGGGTTAGGGCTAGGGTTAGGGTTAGGGTTAGAGTTATGGTTAGGGTTATGGCTAGGTTTAGGTTTAGGGTTAGGGCTAGGGTATGGGATAGGCCTAGGGTTAGGGTTAGGGCTAGGGTGAGGGTTGGGGATAGGGCTAGGGAACGGTTATTGCTAGGGTTAGTGCTATGGTTAGGATTATGTTTAGGGCTACGTTTATGGCTAGGGTTAGAGTTAGGACTAGGGTTAGGGTTATGGTTAGGGCTAGAGTTAGGGGTAGGTTTAGGGTGAGTGTTAGGGCTAAGGTTAGGGTTATTGCTAGGGTTAGGGATAGGGCTCGGGTTAGATTTGGGGTTAGAGTTACGGTTATGTTTAGGGTTAGGGTTAGGTTTATTGCTAGGGTTACGTTTAGGGTTAGGGTTAGGGTTACAGTTAGGGTTAGGTTTAGGGCGAGGATTAAAGTTAGCGTTAAGGTTAGGTTTATTGCTACGGTTAGGGTTAGGGTTAGGGCTCTTGTTAGGGTTATTGTTAGGTTAGGATTAGGGCTAGGCTTAGGGTTAGGATTAGTGCGAGGGTTCGTGTTAGGGTTAGGGTTAGGGCTAGGGTTAGGGTTAGGGTTAGTGTTAGGGTTAGTTTGAGAGCTAGGGTTAGGGTTTGGGTTAGGGTTATTTTTAGATCTTGGGTGAGGGTTAGGGTTAGGGATAGTGTTAGGGTTAGGATTAGGGTTAGGGTTAGGGGTAGGGTTAGGGTTAGGGTTTGGGTTAGTGTTAGGGTTAGTTTGAGAGCTAGGGTTAGTGCTTGGGTTAGGGATAGGACTAGGGTTATTTTTAGATCTTGGGTGAGGGTTAGGGTTAGGGATAGTGTTAGGGTTAGGATTAGGGCTAGGGGTAGCGTTAGGGCTAGAATTAGGGTTAGGGTTAGGGCTAGGTGTAGGGTAGGTTTAGGGCTAGGGTTAGGGTTAGAGCTAGGTTTAGGGTTAAGGCTAGTGTGAGGGTTAGGGTTAGTGCTAGGATTAGGGTTAGTGCTAGGGTTAGGTTTAGTGTTAGAGTTATGGTTAGGTTTAGGGCTAGGTTTAGGGTAGGGGTTAGGGCTAGGGTTAGGGATAGGACTAGGGCTAGGGTAAGGGTTAGGGTTAGAATTAGGGTTAGGGTTAGGGCTAGGTTTAGTGTTAGGGTTCAGGTTTGGTTTATTGCTATGATTAGGGTTAGGGTTAGGGCTAGGGTTTGTGTTATGGGTAGGTTAGGATTTGGGCTAGGGTTAGGGTTGGATTTGTGCTAGATTTAGGGTTAGGGTTAGGGCTAGGGTTAGAGATATGGTTAGGGCTAGGGTTAGGGTTAAGGGTAGTGTTAGGATTAGGGCTAGGGTTAGGGTTAGCGTTAGGGCTAGGGGTAGGGTTAGAGTTAGGGCAGGGTTAGGGTTAGGGTTAGGGTTAGGGTTAGGGTTAGGGCTTGGGTTCCGGTAATGGTTAGGGCTAGGTTTAGGGTTAGGGTTAGGCTTCGGGATAGGTTTATTGCTAGTGTTAGGGTTAGGCTTAGGATTAGGTTTAGGGCTAGAGTTAGGGTTAGGGTTAGGGCTAGGTTTAGGGTTAGTGCTAGGGTAAGTTTTATTGCTAGTGTTAAGGTTAGGGCTAGTTTTAGGGTTATTGCTAGGGTTAGGGTTAGGGTTACGGTTAGTGTTAGTGTTAGGGTTAGGGCCATGGTTAGAGTTATTACTAAGGTTAGGGTTTTGGTTAGGGCTAGATTTAGGGCTAGGTTTAGGGTTAGGGTTAGGGCTAAGGTTAGGGTTATTGCTAGGGTTAGGGACAGGGCTCGGTTTACAGTTAGGGTTAGAGTTAGGGTTAGGGATAGGGCTACTCTTAGGGTTATGGTTCAGGTTAGGTTTATTGCTACGGTTAGGGTTAGGGTTAGGGCTACTGTTAGGTTAGGATTAGGGCTCTGGTTAGGGTTAGGATTAGAGCTAGGGTTAGGGCTATGGTTAGTGTTAGGTCTAGTTTGATAGCTAGGGTTAGGGTTTGTTTTTGGGGATTTTTTGGGCTTGGGTTATGGTTAGGGTTATGGATAGGGTTAGGGTTAGGGTTACTGTTAAGGTTAGGATTAGGGTTAGGGTTAGGGTTAGGGTGAGGATTTGGGATAGGGCTACAGATGGGTTATTGCTAGCGTTAGTGCTATTTTTAGGGTTAGGGTTAGGGTTAGGGCTAGGGTTAGGGTTAGGGTTCGGGTTAGGGTTACGGCTAGGGTTAGGATTAGGGCTTGGGTTAGGTTTAGTGTTAGGGCTAGGGTTAGGGTTAGTGCTAGAATTAGGGTTAGGGTTAGGGCTAGGTGTAGGTTTAGGTTTAGGGCTAGGGTAAGGGCTAGAACTAGGTTTAGGGTTAAGGCTAGTGTGAGGGTTAGGGTTAGGGTAGGGTTAGGGATAGGGCTAGGGTGAGGATTTGGGATAGGGCTACAGATGGGTTATTGCTATCGTTAGTGCTATTTTTCGGGTTAGGGTTAGGGTTAGGGCTAGGGTTATGGCTAGGGTTAGAGTTAGGACTAGGGTTAGCGTTATGGTTAGGGCTAGAGTTAGGGCTAGGTTTAGGGTTAGGGATAGGGCTAAGGTTAGGGTTATTGCTAGAGTTAGGGTTAGAGTTAGAGTTAGGGTTAGGGCTTGGGTTATGGCTAGGGTTAGATTTAGGGTTAGGGTCAGGGTTAGGGCTAGGTTTATGGTTTGTGCTTGGGTTATGGCTCCGGTTAGAGTTAGGGCTAGGGTTAGGGTTATGGCTAGTGTTAGGGTTAGGGCTAGAGTGAGGGTAAGGGTTAGTGTTAGGGCTAGGTTTAGTTTTAGGGTTATGGCTAAGGTTAGAGTTAGGGGTAGGATTAGTGTTAGTTTTAGGGCTTGGGTTAGGGTTATGGCTAGTGTTAGGTTTAGGGCTAGCGTGAGTGTTTGGGTTAGTGTTAGGGCTAGGTTTAGTGTTAGGGTTAGTGCTAGGGTTAGGGTTAGGGGTAGAGTTAGTGTTAGGTTTAGGGCTAGGGTTAGGTTTATTGCTAGGGTTAGGGATAGGGCTCGGGTTAGAGTTAGGGTTAGGGTTAGGGTTAGTACTAGGGTTAGGGTTAGGGTTAGGATTATTGCGAGGGTTAGGTATAGGATTAGGGTTAGGGGTAAGGTTAGGGTTAGGGCTAGTGTTGGGGTTAGGGCTCAGGTTCCTGTTATTGTTAGGGCTTGGGTTAGGGTTAGGGGTAGGGTTAGTGTTAGGGTTAGGGCTAGGGTGAGGGTTAGGGTTAGTGTTAGGGCTAGGTTTAATGTTAGGGTTAGTGCTAGGGTTAGGGTTAGGGGTAGAGTTAGTGTTAGGTTTAGGGTTAGGCTTAGGTTTATTGCTAGGGTTAGGGACAGGGCTCAGGTTAGAGTTAGAGTTAGGGTATGGGTTAGGCTTAGGGTTAGGTTAGGGTTAGGGCTCGGGTTATGTTTAGGGTTAGGGTTAGTGTTAGGTTTAGTTTGAGAGCTAGGGTTAGGGTTTGGGTTAGCGGATTTTTAGGGCTTGGGTTAGGGTTAGGGTTAGGGATAGCGTTAAGGTTAGGGTTATCGTTAGGGATAGTGTTAGGATTAGGGCTTGGGTTAGTGTTAGTGTTAGGGCTAGGGTTAGGGTTAGGGTTAGGGTTAGGACTAGGGCTAGGGTTAGGGTTAGAATTAGGTTTAGGGTTAGGGCTAGGGTTAGTGTTAGGGTTCAGGTTAGTTTTATTGCTACTTTAGGGTTAGGTTTAGTGTTAGGGTTCGGGATATGGTTTGGGTTATGGTTAGGTTAGGATTAGGGCTAGGGTTAGGGTCATGATTAGTGCTAGATTTAGGTTTAGGTTTAGGGCTAGGGTTAGGGATATGGTTAGGGCTAGGGTTAGGGTTAGGGGTAGTGTTAGGGTTAGGGCTAGGGTTAGGGTTAGCGTTAGGGCTAGGGTTAGGGTTAGAGTTACACTTAGGGTTAGGGTTAGGGTTTGGGTTAGGTTTAGTGCTATGGTTCCGGTTATGGTTAGGGCTATTGTTAGGGTTAGGGTTTTGCTTAGGGTTAGGTTTATTGCTAGGGTTAGGGTAGGCTTAGGATTTGGATTAGGGCTAGACTTAGGGTTAGGTTTAGGGTTAGGGCTAGGGTTAGTGTTATTGCTAGCGCTAAGTTTAGGGCTAGTTTAGGGTTAGGGTTAGGGCTAGGGTTAAGGTTATTGCTAGCATTAGGGTTAGGGTTAGGGTTAGTGTTAGGTTTAGGTTTAGGGCTAGGGTTAGGTTTAGGGTTAGGGTTAGTGTTAGGGTTAGTTTGAGAGCTAGGGTTAGGTTTTGTGTTAGGGGATTTTTGGGGCTTGGGTTAGGGTTAGGGTTAGGGATAGGGTTAGGGTTAGGGTTAGGGTTAGGTCTAGTGTTAGGATTATGGCTTGGGTTAGGGTTAGTGTTAGGGCTAGGGTTAGGGTTAGGGCTAGGGTTAGGGTTAGGTGTAGTGTTAGGGTTAGGGCTAGGGTTAGGTTTAGCGTTAGGGCTAGGGTTAGGGTTAGAGTTAGGGCTAGGGTTAGGGTTAGGGTTAGGGTTAGGGTTAGGACTAGGGTTCCGGTTATGGTTAGGGATAGGGTTAGGGTTAGGCTTAGGCTTAGGGATAGGTTTTTTTCTAGGGTTATGGTTAGGCTTAGGATTAGGTTTAGGGCTACAGTTAGGGTTAGGGTTAGTGCTAGTTTTAGGGTTAGGGCTAGGGTTAGTGTTATTACTACCGTTAACGTTAGGGTAGGTTTAGGGTTATTGCTAGGGTTACTGTTAGGGTTACGGTTAGTGTTAGGGTTCGGATTAGGGTTAGGGTTAGAGTTAGGACTATGGTTAAGGTTATGGTTAGGGCTAGAGTTAGGGCTAGGTTTAGGGTTAGGGTTAGGGCTAAGGCTAGGGTTATTGCTAGGGTTAGGGTTAGTGTTAGAGTTAGGTTTAGGGCTTGGGTTATGGCTAGGGTTAGATTTAGGGTTAGGGTTAGGTTTAGGGCTAGGTTTAGGGTTAGGGTTTTGACTAAGGTTAGGGTTATTGCTAGGGTTAGGGGTAAGGTTAGTATTAGGTTTAGGGCTAGGGTTAGGGTTATTGCTAGGGTTAGGCACAGGGATTGGGTTAGAGTTAGGGTTCGAGTTAGAGGTAGGGTAGGGTTTGGGTTAGGGTTAGGTTTTTTGCTAGGGTTAGGTTAGTGTTAGGGTTAGGTTTAGGGTTACGGTTATGGTTAGGGTTAGGGTTCGGGCTAGGGTTAGGGTTAGGATAAGTGCTAGGGTAAGGGTTAGGGTTAGGGCTAGGGTTAGGGTTAGGGCTAGTGTTAGGGTTAGGGTTAGCATTAGGGGTAGGGTTAGAGTTATTGTTACAGTTAGGGCTAGGTTTACCGTTAGTGTTAGGGTTAGGGCTAGGGCTAGAGTTAGGTTTAGGGTTAGGGTTAGGGTTAGGTCTAGGGTTAGGGTTAGGGTTAGGTCTAGGGTTAGTGTTAGGGTTAGGGTTAGGGTTAGGGATAGGGATAGTGCTACGGATGGGTTATTGCTAGGGTTAGTGCTATTTTTAGGGTTAGGGTTAGGGCTAGGGTTATGGATAGGGTTAGAGTTAGGACTAGGGTTAGCGTTATGGTTAGGGCTAGAGTTAGGGCTAGGTTTTGGGTTAGGGTTAGGGCTAAGGTAGGGTTATTGCTAGTGTTAGGACTAGGGTTAGTGTTAGGTTTAGGGTTAGGGTTAGGGTTTGGGTTATGGTTAGGTTAGGATTAGGGCTATGGTTAGGGTTAGGATAAGTGCTAGGGTAAGGGTTAGGGTTAGGGCTAGGGTTAGGTTTAGGGCTAGTGTTAGGGTTAGGGCTAGGTTTAGGGTTAGCATTAGGGGTAGGGTTAGGGTTAGCGTTAGAGTTAGGGCTTGGGTTAGCGTTAGGGTTAGGGTTAGGGCTAGGGCTAGGGTTAGGGTTAGGGTTAGGGTTAGGGTTAGTGTTACGGTTGAGGTTAGGTTTATTGCTACGGTTAGGGTTAGGGTTAGGGCTAGGGCTAGGGTTATGGTTAGGTTAGGATTAGGGCTAGGGTTAGGGTTAGGATTAGTGCTAGTGTTAGGATTAGGGTTAGGGCTATGGTTAGTGTTAGGGCTAGTTTGATAGCTAGGGTTAGGGTTTGTTTTAGGGTATATTTAGGTTTTGGGTTATGGTTAGGGTTATGGATAGGGCTAGGGTTAGGGTTATTGTTAGGGTTAGGGTTAGGGTTAGGGTTAGGGTTAGGGTTAGGGTTAGGGATGGGATATTGATAGGGTTAGTGCTATTTTTAGGGTTAGGGTTAGGGCTAGGTTTATGGATAGGGTTAGAGTTAAGACTAGGGTTGCGTTATGGTTAGGGCTAGAGTTAGGGCTAGGTTCAGGGTTAGGGTTAGGGCTAAGGTTAGGGTTATTGCTAGGGTTAGGGCTAGGGTTAGAGTTAGGTTTAGGGCTTGGCTTATGGCTAGGGTTAGATTTAGGGTTAGGGTTAGTGTTAGGGCTAGGTTTAGGGTTTGGGCTTGGGTTATGGCTCCGGTTAGGGTTAGGGCTAGGTTTAGGGTTATGGTTAGGGTTAGGTTTAGGGCTAGGGTGAGGGTTAGGGTTAGTGTTATGGCTAGGTTTAGTTTTAGGGTTATGGTTCGGGTTAGAGTTAGGGGTAGGGTTAGTGTTAGGTTCAGGGGTAGGGTTAGGTTTATGGCTAGTGTTAGGGTTAGGGCTATGGTGAGGGTTAGGTTTAGTGTTAGGGCTAGTTTTAGTGTTAGGGTCAGTGCTAGGGTTAGGGTTAGTGGTAGAGTTAGTGTTAGGTTTAGGGCTAGGGTTAGGTTTATTGCTAGGGTTAGGGATAGTGCTCGTTTTAGAGTTAGGGTTAGAGTTAGGTTTAGGGTTAGTGATAGGGTTAGGGTTAGGGTTAGGTTTATTGCTAGGGTTAGGATTATGTTTATTGCTAGGATTAGGGTTAGGGCTAGGTTTAGGGTTATGGTTAGGTTAGGATTAGGGCTAGGGTTAGGGGTAGGATTAGTGCTAGGGTTAGGATTAGGGTTAGGGCTAGTTTGAGAGCTAGGGTTAGGGTTTGTTTTAGGCGATTTTTAGGGCTAGGGTTAGGGTAACTGTTCAGGTTAGTTTTATTGCTACGGTTAGGGTTAGGGTTAGGGTTAGGGTTAGGGTAGGGTTAGGGTTAGGGTTAGGGTTAGGGTTAGGGCTAGGGTTAGGATTATGGCTTCGGTTAGGTTTAGTCTTAGGGCTAGGGTTAGGGTTAGGGCTAGAATAAGGGTTAGGGTTAGGGCTAGGTGTAGGTTTAGGTTTAGGGCTAGGGTTAGGGCTAGAGCTAGGTTTAGGCTTAAGACTAGTGTGAGGGTTAGGGTTAGGGCTAGGATTAGGGTTATAGTTAGGGTTAGGGCTAGGTTTAGGGTTAAGTTTAGGGCTAGGGTTAGGGATAGGGCTAAGGTTAGGGTTAGGGCTAGGGAGAGTGTTAGGGTTAGGGCTAGGGATGGTTTATTGCTAGGGCTAGTGCTATGGTTTGTTTTAGGGTTAGGGCTACGGTTTGGATTAGGGCTTGGTTTAGGGTTAGTGTTAGGGCTAGGTTTAGGGTTAGGACTAGGGCTAGTGGTAGGGTTAGGGCTAGGTTTAGGGTTAGGGCTAGGGTTAGTGTTATTACTAGCATTACCGTTAGGGCTAGGTTTAGGGTTATTGCTAGTGTTAGGGTTAGGGTTACGGTTAGTGTTAGGGTTAGGGTTAGGGCTAGGGTTAGAGTTAGGACTAGGGTTAAGGTTATGGTTAGGGCTAGGTTTAAGGTTCGGGTTAGGGCTACGGTTAGGGTTATTGCTAGGGTTAGGGGTAGGGATAGTGTTAGGTTTAGGGCTATGGTTAGGTTTATTGCTAGGATTAGGCACAGAGATCAGATTAGAGTTAGGGTTCGAGTTAGAGTTAGGGTTAGGGCTAGGGTTAGGGTTAGGGTTAGGGTTAGGTTTATTTCTAGGGTTAGATTTAGGGTTAGGGTTAGGGTTAGGGTTAGGGCTAGGGTTAGGGATATGGTTAGGGCTAGGGTTAAGTTTAGGGCTAGTGTTAGGGTTAGGGCTAGGGTTAGGTTTAGAGTTAGGGCTATGGTTAGGGTTAGGGTTAGGGTTAGGGTTAGTGCTAGTGTTCCAGTTATGGTGTGGGCTATTGTTAGGGTTAGGGTTAGGCTTAGGGTTAGGTTTATTGCTAGGGTTAGGGTTAGGCTTAGGATTAGGTTTAGTGCTAGAGTTAGGGTTACGTTTAGGGCTAGGTTTAGGGTTAGGGCTATGGTTAGTGTTATTGCTAGCATTAAGGTTAGGGCTAGGTTAAGGGTTAGGGTTAGGACTAGGGTTAAGCTTATTGCTAGGGTTAGGGTTAGGGTTAGAGATTGGGTTAGGGCTAGGGTTAGTGTTAGGGTTAGGGTTAGGGTTAGGTTTAGTTTTAGGGTTAGTTTGAGAGCTAAGGTTAGGGTTTGGGTTAGGGTTATTTTTAGGGCTTTGGTTAGGGTTAGGGTTAGGGATAGGGTTTGGGTTAGGGTTAGGATTAGGGTTTGGGTTAAGGTTAGGGTTACTGTTAAGGTTAGTTTGTGAGCTATGTTTAGTGTTTGGGTTAGGGTTATTTTTAGGGCTTCTTTAGGGTTAGAGTTAGGGTTAGGTTTAGGGTTAGGGCTAGTGTTAGGGTTAGGGCTAGGTTTAGGTTTAGCATTAGGGCTTGGTTTAGGGTTAGGGTTAGAGTTAGGGCTAGGGTTAGGGTTAGGGTTAGGGTTAGGGCTAGTGTTCCGGTTATGGTTAGCGATAGGGTTAAGGTTAGTGTTAGGCTTAGGGATAGTTTTATTGCTAGTGTTAGGGTTAGGCTTAGGATTAGGTTTAGGGCTAGAGTTAGGGTTAGGGCTAAGGTAAGTGTTATTGCTAGCGTTAAGGTTAGGGCTAGGTTTAGGGTTATTGCTAGGGTTAGGGTTAGGGTTACGGTTAGTGTTAGGGTTAGGGTTAGGGCTATGGTTAGAGTTAGGACTAGGGTTAGGGTTTTCGTTAGGGCTAGAGTTAGGGCTAGGTTTAGGGTTAGGGTTAGGGCTAAGGTTAGGGTTATTGCTAGGGTTAGGGACAAGGCTCGGGTTACAGTTAGGGTTAGAGTTATGGTTAGGGTTAGGGCTAGGGTTAGGGTTATGGTTCAGGTTAGGTTTATTGCTACGGTTAGGGTTCGGGTTAGGGCTAGGGTTAGGGTTATGGTTAGGTTAGGATTAGGGCTAGGGTTAGGGTTAGGATTAGTGCTAGGGTTAGGATTAGGGTTAGGGCTATGGTTAGTGTTAGGGCTAGTTTGAGAGCTAGGGTTAGGATTTGTTTTCGGGGATTTTTAGGGCTAGGGTTAGGGTTATGGTTCAGGTTAGGTTTATTGCTGTGGTTAGGGTTAGGGTTATGGCTAGGGTTAGGATTATGGCTTCGGTTAGGTTTAGTGTTAGGGCTAGGGTTAGGGTTAGGGCTAGAATAAGGGTTAGGGTTAGGGCTAGGTATAGGTTTAGGTTTAGGGCTAGGTTTAGGGCTAGAGCTAGGTTTAGGATTATGACTAGTGTGAGGGTTAGGGTTAGGGCTAGGATTAGGGTTAGGGCTAGGGTTAGGGTTAGGGTTAGAGTTATGGTTAGGTTTAGGGCTAGGTTTAGGGTTAAGTTTAGGGCTAGGGCTCAGGATAGGGCTAGGTTTAGGGTTAGGGCTATGGTTAGTGTTATTGCTAGCATTAAGGTTAGGGCTAGGTTAAGGGTTAGGGTTAGGACTAGGGTTAAGGTTATTGCTAGGGTTAGGGTTAGGGTTAGGGATAGGTTTAGATCTAGGGTTAGGGTTAGTCTTAGGGTTAGTTTTAGGGTTTGTTTGAGAGCTAAGGTTAGGGTTTGGGTTAGGGTTATTTTTAGGGCTTTGGTTAGAGTTAGGGTTAGGGTTAGGGATAGGGTTAGGGTTAGGGTTAGGGTTAGGGTTAGGGTTAGGATTAGGGTTTGGGTTAAGGTTAGGGTTAGTGTTAGTGTTAGTTTGTGAGCTAGGGTTAGGGTTTGGGTTAGGGTTATTTTTAGGCCTTTTTTAGGGTTAGGGTTATGGCTAGCGTTAGGGTTAGGGCTAGCGTGAGGGTTACGGTTAGTTTTAGGGCTAGGTTTAGTGTTAGGGTTAGGGCTAGGGTTAGGGTTAGGAGTAGGGTTCTCATTTATTTACTGACATTTTCTCTGAATTATGCATATTTTCATATAGTTTCCTATATTAGGTCTTCTTGTCCAAGTATAAGTATTGCCCACATATACAAACAAATTCCTATACACTGTTAGGAACAGAAAAAGCTCAAGAACATTGTCCCTCAACAATGTTAAAGAGTGTAATGCTACATTACAGTGAACTGTAAGTCTTTCTGAAGCTGTTCAATTTGCTCATTTCTCACTTTCAAGCCTTGTTTGACACACATGTAGAGTTACAGTCTACTTTAAGTAAATAAAACAGGTTACATACACTGTTTAATGTGCTCTTAACACTAATTAAGGATATCCTGGAGCTTACATACCTTTCTACACTAAAAACTGACTTGGAGAATCTGTTTCAGCTGTTCTAAACGAGTTCTCATTTATTTACTAACATTTTCTCTGAATAATTCATGTTTTCATGTAGTTTCCTATATAAGGTCTTATTGTCCAAGTATAAGCATTGTCCACATATACAATCAACTTCCTACACACTGTTATGACCAGAAGAAGGTGGGAACATCGTCCCTCAACTATGTTATAGAGTGTATTGCTACATTTCAGTGAAGTGTAAGGCTTTCCAAAGCTACTTAATTTCCTTATTTCTCTCTTTCTAGCTTTGTGTGACATACATTTAAAGTTCTAGGCTCTTTTAAGTAAAAAATATATGATTCACACACACTTTAATGTGCTCTCAACTCAAATTAAGGAATTCCTGGATATTAGTCACCATTTCAACACTAAGAACTGACTTGGAGAAGCTATTTCAGCTGTTCTAAATGAGTTCTCATCTATTACTGTCATTTTCTCTGAATTATACGTTTTCATGTAGTTTCCTATATTAGGCCTTCTTGTCCAAGTATAAGCATTGGCCACATATACAAACAACTTCCTATACACTGTTATAAACAGAAGAAGCTCTAGAACATTGTCCCTCCACTATGTTATAGAGTGCATTGCTATTGTACATTTCAGTGAAGTGTAAGTCTTTCCAAAACTACTTAATTTGCTTATTTCTCTCTTTCAAGATTTGTGTGACATACATTTAAAGTTCTTGGCTCCTTTAAGTAAAAAATATAGGATTCATACACTGTTTAATGTGCTCTCAACTCGAATTAAGGAATTCCTGGATGTTAGATAATCTTTCAACACTAAGAACTGACTTGGAGAAGCTGTTTCAGCGGTACTAAACGAGTTCTCAGTTATTAACTGTCATTTCTCTGAAATGTACATGATTTCATATAGTTACCTATATTAGACCTTCTTTTCCAAGTATGTATAAGCATCGCCCACATGTACAAACAACTTCCTACACACTGTTATGAACAGAAGAAGCTCGAGAACATTGTCCCTCAACTATGTTATAGAGTGTAATGCTATATTACAGTGAAATGTAAGGCTTTCCAAAGCTGTTCAATTTCCTCATTTCTCAATTTCAAGCCTTGTTTGACACACATGTAGAGTTCTAGGCTACTGTACGTAAATAAAAAGGTTTCATACACTGTTTAATGTGCTCTTAACACTAATTAAGGATTTCCTGGATCTTAGATACTTTTCTACACTAAAAACTGGCTTGGAAAATCTGTTTCAGATGTTCTAAACGAGTTCTAATCTATTTACTGACATTTTCTCTTAATTATTTATGTTATCATGTAGTTTCCTCTATTAGGCCTTCTTGTCCAAGTATAAGCACAGCCCACATATAAAAAAAAAAAAACTTCCTACACACTGTTATGACCAGAAGAAGCTTGGGAACATTGTCTCTCAACTATGTTATAGAGTATAATACTACATTGCATTGAAGGATTTCCAAAGCTGTTGAATGTGTTTGTTTCTCTATTTCAATGGTATTCTGAATTGTATGACACACATTTACTGTTCTAGACTCCTTTAAGTAAACAATTTAGAATTCATACAATGTTTCATGTGATCTTAGCTCTAATTTAGGATGTCCTGGATCTGAGATACCTTTTATAAATTAACAACAGACTTGGATAAGTGTTTTATACATGTTCTATCAGAGTTCTCATCTATTTACTGTTATTTTCCCAAGATTAGTGAAGTTTTCTCATAGTTTCTAAAATTCGGACTTATTGTCCGTGTATAAATATTGGGTACATGGACAAATAACTACCTAAAGACTGTTATGAACCTGAAAAGCTCAGGAACATTGTCTCTCAACTATGTTATTCAGTTTAATGATACATTTCAGTGAAGTGTAAGGATTTCGAAAGCTACTTAATTTGCTTATTTTACTCTTTCTAGCTTTGTGTGACATACATTTAAAGTTCTAGGCTCCTTCAAGTAAAAAATATAGGATTCATACACTGTTTAATGTGCTCTCAACTCGAATTAAGGAATTTCTGGATGTTAGATACATTTTCACACTAAAAACTGACTTGGAGAATCTGTTTCAGATGTTCTAAACGAGTTCTCATCTATTTACTGACATTTTCTCTGAATTATTCATGTTTTCATTAGTTTCCTATATTAGGCCTCTTGTCCAAGTATAAGCATAGCCCACATATAAAACAACTTCCTACACACTGTTATGACCAGAAGAAGCTCGGGAACACTGTCCCTCAACTATGTTATAGAGTTTTATGCTACATTACAGTGAACTGTAAGGCTTTCCAAAGCTGCTCAATTTTCTTATTTCTCTCTTTCAAGCCTTGTGTGACACACATATACAGATATGGCTTCCTTAAGTAAATAAAATAGGTTTCATACAGTGTTTAATGTGCTCTTAACTCTAATTTTGGATTTACTGGATCTTAGATACCTTTTCTACACTCACAACTGAATTGGAGAATCTGTTTCCCCTGTACTAAACCAGTTCTCGTCTATTTACTTTCATTTTCCCTGAGTTATTCATGTTTTCCTGTAGTTTTCTATATTGGGCCTTCTTGTCCAACTATAAAAATTGCCACATATACAAACAACTTCCTACACACTGCTATGAACAGAAGAAGCTCGATAAAATTGACCCTCAACTATGTTATAGAGTTTAATGCTACATTACAGTGAACTGTAAGGCTTTCCAAATTTGCTCAATTTCCTTTTTCTCTCTTTCAAGCCTTGTGTGACACACATGTAAATTATAGGCTTCTTTAAGTAAATAAAACAGGTTTCATACACTGTTTCTTGTGCTCTTAACTCTAATTTAGGATTTCCTGGATTTTAGATACCTTTTCTATATTAAGACCTGACTTGGAGAACCTATTTCATCTGTTCTGAACAAGCTTTGATCTATTTACTGATATTTTCTCTGAATTATTCATGTTTTCATGTATTTTAATATATTAGGCCTTCTTGTCCAAGCATAAGCATAGCCCACATATGCAAACAACTTTCTACACATTATTATGAACAGAAGAAGCTCTGGAACATTGTCTCCCAACTATGTTATAGAGTGTAATACTACATTGCAGTGAAGTGTAAGGCTTTCCAAAGCAGCTTAATGTGTTTATTTCAAGGGTATTCTGCCATGTATGACACAAATTTACTCCTCTAGGCTCCTTTAAGTAAACTATATAGGATTCATGAAATGTTTCTTGTGATCTTAAGTCTAATTAAGGATCCTGGATCTTAGATACATTTTATAAACTAACAACAGACTTGGAGAAGTGTTTATACATGTTTTAAACGAGTTCTCATCTATTTACTGTTATTTTCTAAGAATTACAGATGTTTTCTTGTAGTTTTTAACATTAGGCCTTTTTTCCAAGTATAAGCATTGGGAACATGGAGAAACAACTACCTAAACACTGTTCTGAACCTGAAAAGCTCAGGAACATTGTCTTCAACTATGTTATAGAGTTCAATGATACATTTCAGTGAAGTGTAGGCTTTCCAAAGGTACTTAATTTGCTTATTTCTCTCTTTCAAGCTTTGTGTGACAAACATTTAAAGTTCGAGGCTCCGTTTAGTAAGAAATATAGGAACATACACTGCTTAATGTGCTCTCAACTTGAATTATGGAAATTCTGGATGCTAGATATCTTTTCTACACTAACAACTGACTTGGAGAATCTGTTATACCTGTTCTAAACGAGTTCTCATCTATTTACTGTCATTTTCTCTGAATTATTCATGTTTTCATGTAGTTTCCCATATTAGGCCTTCTTGTCCAAGTATAAGCATAGCCCACATTTACAAACAACTTCCTACACACTGTTATGGACCTGAGAAGATCAGGAATATTGTCTCTCAACTATGTTTTAGAGTTTAATGCTACAATGCAGTAAATTCTCAGGCATTACCCAGCTGCTTAATTGTGCTTATTTCTCTCTGTCAAGCCTTTTGTGACACACATTCAAAGTTCTAGGCTACTTTAAGTAAATAATAGAATTTTCATACACTGTTTAATGTGCTGTTATGTTTAATTAAAGATTTCCTAGATTTTAGATTACTTTTCTCCAGTAACAACTGACTTGCAGAAATCTGTTTCAGCTGTTTTATACGAGGTCTCATCTATTTACTCTTAATTTCTCTGTATTACTCATATTTTTTTGTAGTTTCATATATTTGGCCTTGATGTTCAAATATAAGCATTGCCCACATGGATAAACAACTTACTACACACTGTTATTATGGTGGCAAGCTAGGGTTACGGTTAGGGTTAGGGTTAAGGCTGGGGTTAGGGTTACGGTTAGGGAAAGGGCTAGTAGGGTTAGTGTTAGTGTTAGTGTTAGGGTTAGGGTTAGGGAATGGGCTAGGGCTAGGGTTAGAGTTATGGTTAGGGTTAGGGTTAGGGTTATGTTTAGTGCTAGGGTTTGGGTTAGGGCTAGGGTTAGGGTTATGTTTAGTGCTAGGGTTTGGGTTAGGGCTAGGGTTAGGTTTATGTTTAGTGCTAGGGTTTGGGTTAGGACTAGGGTTAGGGTTAGGTTTAGTGCTAGGGTTAGGGTTATGGTAAGTGTTAGGGCTAGGGTTAGGGTTAGGGTTAGGGCTAGTATTAGGGTTAGGGTTGGGGTTAGGGTTAGAGTTAGGGTTAGGGCTGGGCCAGGATTAGGTTTACCATTATGTTGAGGGCTAGGGTTAGGGTTAGCGTTAGCAATAGTGTTAGGAATAGGATTATGGTTAAGGTTAGGGTTAGGGTTAGGGTTAGGGTTAGGGTTAGGGTTAGTGTTAGGGTTAGGGCTAGGATTAGTGTTAGGGTTAGCGATATGGTTTGGGCTAAGGTTAAGGTTAGGCTAAGGGAATATTGTCTTTCAACTCTGTTATAGTTTCATGCTATTTTTCAGTGATGTGTAAGGCTTTCCAAAGCTACTTAAATATTTTTATTTCTATATTTCATTGATTTCTGTCTTGTACGACATACGTTTATAGTTATGTGCTCATATAAGTGCATAATATAGGTTTTATACATTGTTTAATGATCTCTGTAGTGTAATAAGGTTTTCCTGGATCTTAGATAGCTTTTCTGCACTAACAACTGACTTGGAGCATTGTTTTTCTACATGTTTTATGCGAATTCTTATCTATTTACTGTTATTTTCTCTGAATTACTGTTTCCTTGTAGTTTCTAACATTAGGCCTTCTTGTCCAAGTATAAGCATTGGAACATGGACAAACAACTACCTAAACACTGTTATGAACCTATAATGCTTGAGAACATTGTCTCTCAACTATCTTATAGAGTTTAATAATACATTTCAGTAAAGTGTAAGGCTTTCCAAAGCTACTTAATTTGCTTATTTCCCTCTTTCAAGCTTTGTGTAACATACATTGAAAGTTCTAGATTCCTTTAAGTAAAAAATATAGGACTCATACACTGTTTAATGTGCTCTCAACTCGAATTAAGGAATTCCTGGATATTAGATACCTTTTTGACCCTAAGAACTGACTTGGAGAATCTGTTTCAGCTGTTCTAAACGAGTTCTCATCTATTTACTGTCATTTTCCCTGAATTATTAATGTTTTCATGTAGTTTCCTATATTAGGCCTTCTGGTCCAAGTATAAGCGTTGCCCACATATAAAAACAACTTCCTACACACTGTTATGAACAGAAGATGCTTGAGAACATTGTCCCTCAACTATGTTATAGAGTTTAATGCTACATTACAGAGAACTGTAAGGCTTTCCAAAGCTGCTCAATTTGCTTATTTCTCTCTTTCAAGCCTTGTGTGACACACATGTAAAGTTCTAGGCTACTTTAAGTAAATAAAAGATGTTTCGTACACGGTTTAATGTGCACTTAACTCTAATTAAGGATTTCCTGCATCTTAGATACCTTTTCTACACTAAGAACTGACTTGGAGAATCTTTTTCAGCTGTTCTAAACGAGTTCTCATCTATTTACTGACATTTTCTCTGAATTATTTATGTTTTCAGGTAGTTTCCTATATTGGGCCTTCTTGTCCAATTATAAGCATAGCCCACATATACAAACAACTTCCTACACACTGTTATGAACAGAAGAAGCTCCGGAACATTGTCTCTCAACTATGTTATAGAGTGTAATGCTACACTGCAATGAAGTGTAACACTTTCCAAAGCTGCTTAATATGTTTATTTCTCTTTTCAATGGTATTCTGCCTTATATGACACACATTTACGGTTTTATGCTCCTTTAAGTAAACAATATAGGATTCATACACTGTTTAATGTTCTCTTAAATCTAATTAAGAAATAGCCGGATGTTTGATACCTTTTCAACACTAACAACTGATTTGGAGAATCTGTTCTAGGCTACTTTAAGTAAATAAAAGATGTTTCGTATACGGTTTAATGTGCTCTTTACTCTAATGAAGGATTTTCTTTATCTTAGATACCTTTTCTTCACTAAAAACTGACTTGGAGAACCGGTTTCTGCTGTTCAAAAGGAGTTCTCATCTATTTACTGTCATTTTCTCTGAATTATTGATGTTTTTTTTATGTAGTTTCCTATATTAGGCCTTCTTGTCCAAGTATAAGCATTGCCCACATTTACAAACAACTTCCTACATACTGTTATGGACCCAAGAAGATCGGCAATATTGTCTCTCAATTATGTTTTAGTGTTTAATGCTACATTACAATGAACTGTAAGGCTTTCCAAAGGTGTTCAATTTGTTTATTTCTGTCTTTCAAGCCTTGTGTGACACTCATTTAAAGTTCTAGGCTACTTTAATTAAATAATAGAATTTTCATACACTGTTTAATGTGCTGTTGTGTTTAATTAAAGATATCCTGGATCTTTGATTCCTTTTCTCCAGTAAAAATGACTTGGAGAAATCTGTTTCAGCTGTTCTATATGAGGTCTCATCAGCTTACTCTTAATTTCTCTGTATTACTCATATTTTCTTGTAGTTTCATATATTTGGCCTTGATATTCAAATATAAGCATTGCCCACATGGACAAACAACTTGTTATTTTGCTGATAAGTTAGGGTTAGGGCTAGTGTTATGGTTAGAGTTAGGGTTAGGGTTAGGGCTAGGATTTGGTTTAGGGTCAGGGTTAGGGTTATTGCTAGGGTTAGGATTAGGGCTAGGGTTAGGGTTAGTGTTAGGGCTAGGGTTGGGGTTAGGGATAGAGTTAGGATTAGGGTTAGGGCTATGGTTAGGTTTACGAGTATGGTTAGGGTTTTGGTTAGGGCTAGGTTTAGGGTTAGGGTTAGGGCTAGCTTTAGGGTTATGGTTAGGGTTAGGGCTAGGCTTAGGGTCAGGGCTAGAGTTAGGGTTAGGGTTATTGCTAGGGATATGGTTAGGGTTAGTGATAGGGTCAGGGTTAGGGCTAGGGTTAGTGTTAGGGTTAGGTCTAGGGTTAGGATTAGGGTTAGGGTTAGGTCTAGGGTTAGGGTTAGGGCTAGGGTTAGGGTTACGGTTAGGGTTAGGGTTAGGGTTAGGGTGACGGAATATTGTCTTTCAACTCTGTTATAGAGTTTCATTATACTTTTCAGTGGTGTGTAAGGCTTTCCAAAGCTACTTAAATATCTTTATTTCTCTATTTCATGGATATCTGTCTTGTACGACAATCATTTATAGTTATGTGCTCCTTTAAGTACATAATATAGGTTTTATACATTGTTTAATGATCTCTTTAGTGTAATTAATGTTTTCCTGGATCTTAGATAGCTTTTCTACACTAACAACTGACTTTGAGCATTGTTTTTCTACATGTCTTATGCGAGTTCTTCTCCATTTTCTGTTATTTTCTCTGAATTACTGTTTTCTTCTCATTTCCAATATCAGTCCTTCTTGTCCAAGTATAAGCATGTGGAACATGGACAATCATCTAACAAAAAAATGTTTTGAACCTGAGAAGCTTGGGAACATTGCCTCTCAACTATGTTATTGAGTTTAATGCTACATTACACTGAAGTCAAAAGTTTTCAAAGCTGCTTAAATGTGCTTATTTCTCTATTTCAAGGATATTATGCCTTGAATGACACACATTTACAGTTCTAGGCTACTTTAAGTAAATAATGGAGGTTTCATACACTGTTAAATGGGCTCTTTTCTCTAAGGATTTCCTGGATGTTAGATACCTTTCTACACAAACAACTTATTTGAAGAAGTGTTTACTACATGTTCAATCCTAGTTTGTACACTGTTAAGAACCTGAGAAGCTCAGGAACATTATCTCCCAACTAGTCTATAGAGTTTAATACTTCGTTGCTGTGAAGTGTAAGGCTTTCTGAAGCTGCTTAATTGTGCTTCTTTCTATATTTCAAGAATATTCTGCCTTGTATGACACACATTTACATTTCTAGGCTCCTTTAAGTAAATAATAGAGGTTTCATACACTGTTTACTGTGCTCTTAACTCTAAAAAGGATTTTGTGGATATTAGATACCTTTCTACACAAACAACTTACTTGGAGAAGTGTTTTCCACATGTTCTCACACTGTTATGAACCTGAGAAGCACAGGAACATTGATTCTAGAGTTTAATACTACATAGCCGTGAAGTCTAAGGCTTTCCAAAGATGCTGAAATGTGCTTATTTCTCTATTTCAAGGCTATTTTGCCTTGTATGACACACATTTACAGTTCTAGGCTCTTTTAAGTAAATAATAGAGGTTTCATATACAGTTTAATGAGCTCTTTACTGTAATTAACGAATTCCTGGATCATAGATTCCTTTTATACCCTAACAACAGATTTGAAGAAGTGTTTCCTATGGAAGTTCTCATCTATTTACTGTTATTTTCCATGAACTGCTGATGTTTTCTTGTAGTTTCCAAAATTAGGCCTTCTTGTCAAGTATAAACATTCGGAATATGGAAAAACAACTTCCCACACACGGTTATGAACCTGAGAAGCTCGGGAACATTGTCTCTCACTATATTATAGAGTTTAATGCTACATTGCAGTGAAGTCTAAGGCTTTCTCGAGTTGCTGAATTGTACTTATTTCTTTCTTTCAAGTCTTATGTGACATACATTTACAGTTCTAGGCTCTTTTAAGTAAAAATATAGGAGTCATACATTGCTTAATGTGCTCTCAACTCGAATTAAGGAATTCCTGGCTGTTAGACACCTTTTCTACACTAAGAGAATCTTTTTCCCCTTTTCTAAAGGAGTTCCCATCTATTTAATGTCATTTTCTCTGAATTATTCATGTTTCCATGAAGTTTCCTATATTAGGCCTTCTGGTCCAAGTATAAGCATTGCCATATATACAAACAGCTTCCTACACACTGTTATGAACAGAAGAGGCTTGGGAAAAATGTCCCTCAACTATGTTATAGAGTTTAATGCTACATTACAGAGAAGTGTAAGGTTCCCAAAACTGCTCAATTTGATTATTTCTCTCTTTCAAGACTCGTGTGACACACATGTAAAGTTCTAGACTTCTTTAATAAATAAAAGAGGTTTCATACACTTTTTAATGTGCTCTTAACTCTAATTAAGGATTTCCTGGAACTTAGATACCTTTTCTACACTAACAACTGTCTTGGAGAATCTGTTTCCCCTGTTTTAAACGAGTTCTCATCTATTTACCTTCATTTGCTCTGAATCATTCAAGTTTTCCTGTAGTTTCATATATTGGGCCTTCTAGTGAAAGGATAAGCATTTCTACATATACAAACAACTTCCTACACACTGTTATGAACAGTAGAAGCTCGGGAACATTGTCCCTCAACTATGTTATAGAGTTTAATGCTACATTACACTGAACTGTAAGGCTTTCCAAAGATGCTAAATTTGCTTATTTCTACCTTTCCAGCCTCGTGTGACACACATGTAAAGTTCTAGGCTTCTTTAGGTAAATAAAAGAGGTTTCATACACTGTTTAATGTGCTCTTAACTCTAATTAAGGATTTCCTGGATCTTAGATACATTTTCCACCCTAACAACTGACTTGGAGAATCTCTTTCCCCTGTTCTAAACGAGTTCTCATCTATACTGTCATTTTCTCTGAATTATTCATGTTTTCCTGTAGTTTCCTATATTGGGCCTTCTAGTCAAAGTATAAGCATTGCCACATATACTAACAACTTCCTACACACTGCTATGAACATAAGAAGCTCGGGAACATTGTCCCTCAACTATGTTATAGAGTTAAATGTTACATTACAGTAAAGTGTAAGGCTTTCCAAAGCTGCTAAATTTGCTTATTTCTCTCTTTCAAGACTTGTGTGACACAAATGTAAAGTTCTAGCCTTCTTTAGGTAAATAAATGTGGTTTTATACATTGTTTAATGTGATCTTAACTCTAATTAAGGATTTCCTGGATGCTATATACCTTTTCTACACTAACAACTGACTTGGAGAATCTGTTTCCCCTGCTCTAAAAGAGTTCTCATCTATTTACTATCATTTTCTCAGAATTATTCATGTTTTCATGTGTTTTCCTATGTTGGGCGTTCTTGTCCAAGTATAAGCATTGTCCACATATATAAACAACCTCTTTCACACTATTATGAAAAGAAGAAGCTAGTGATCATTGTCCCTCAACTATGTTATAGACTTTAATGCTACAGTACAGTGAACTGTAATGCTTTCCAAAGCTGCTCAATTTGCTTATTTCTCTCTTTCAAGCCCCGTGTGAGACACATGTAAAGTTCTATTTCTTCTTGAAGTAAATAAAAGAGTTTTCATACACTGCTTAATGTGCTCTTAACTCTAATTAAGGATATACCTTTTCCACCTAACAACTGACTTGGAGAATCTTTTTCCCCCTCTTCTAAAGGAGTTCCCATCTATTTACTGTCATTTTCTCTGAATTATTCATGTTTTCCTGTAGTTTCCTATATTGGGCCTTCTTGTCAAAGTATAAGCATTGCCACATATACAAACAACTTCCAACACACTGTTATAAACAGAAGCTCGAGAATTGTTCCTCAACTATGTTATAGAGTTAAATTCTACATTACAGCAAACTGTAAGGATTTCCAAAGCTGCTCATTTGTTTATTTCTCTCTTTCAAGGCTTGTGTGACACACATATAAAGTTCTAGGCTTCTTTAAGTAAATAATAGAGGTTTCCTACAGTGTTTAATGTGCTCTTGACTCAAATTAAGGATTTCCTGGATATTACATACATTTTCTACAATAACAACAGATTTGTAGAATCTGTTACCCTTGTTCAAAACGAGTTCTCATCTATTTACTGTCATTTTTTTCTGAATTATTCATGTTTTCATTGAGTTTCCAATAATATTCCTTTTTTCCCAAGAATAAGCATTGCCCACATATACAAACAACTTCCTACACACTGTTATGAACAGTAGAAGCTCGGGAACATTGTCCCTCAACTATGTTATACAGTTTAATGCTACATTACAGTGAACTGTAAGGCTTTCCAAGCTGCTCAATTTGCTTCTTTCTCTCTTTCATTCTTGTGTGACACACATGTAAAGTTCTAGGCTTCTTTAAGTAAATAAAAGATTGTTCATACACTGTTTAATGTGCTCTTAACTCTAATTATGGATTCCCTGGATGCTAGATACCTTTCTACACTAACATAAGACTTGGAGAATCTGTTTCCGCTGTTCTAAATGAGTTCTCATCTATTTACTATCATTTTCTCAGAATTATTCATGTTATCATGTAGTTTCCTCAATTAGGCCTTCTTGTCCAAGTATAAGCATTGCCCACATATACAAACCACTTTCCTACACACTGTTATGAACAGAAGAAGCTCGGGAACATTGTCTGTCAACTATTTTATAGAGTTTAATGCTACAATACAGTGAACTGTAAGGCTTTCCAAAGCTGCTCAATTTGCCTATTTCTCTCTTTCAATCCTTGTGACAGACATGTAATGTTCTACGCTTCTTTAAGTAAATAAACAAGTTTTCATACACTGTTTAATGTGCTCTAAACTCTAATTAAGGATTTCCTGAATGCTAGGTTCCTTTTCTATTCTAATAACTGACTTGGAGAATCTGCTTCCCCTGTTCAAAACCAGTTCTCATCTATTTACTGTCATTTTCCCTGAATTGCTCATGTTTTCATGTAGTTTCCTATATTAGGTGTTCTTGTCCAAGTATAATCATTGCCCAAAGGTACAGCCAACGTACTACACACTGTTATGAAGCGAAGTAGATCGGGAACATTGTCCCAAATCTATGTTATAGAGTTTAATGCTACATTACAGTGAACTTTAAGGCTTTCCAAAGCTGCTCAATTTGCTTATTTCTTTCTTTCAAGCCTTGTGTAACACACATGTATAGTTCTAGTCTTATTTAAGTAAATAAAATGGTTTCATATACTGTTTAATGTGCTCTTAACTCTAATTAAGGATTTCCTGGATCTTAGATATCTTTTCTACACTAACAATTGACTTGCAGAATCTGCTTCCCCTGTTCTAAACCAGTTCTCATCTATTTACTGTCATTTACTCTGAATTTTTCATGTAATCATAAAGTTTCCTATATTAGGCCTTCTTCTCCATGTTTAAGCATTGCCCACATATACAAACAACTTCCTACACACTGGTATGAACAGAAGAAGCTCTGGAACATTGTCCCTCATCTATATTATGGAGTTTAACACTACATTACATTGAATTATTAGGCTTTCCAAATCTGCTCAATTTGCTTATTTCTCTCTTTCAAGCTTTGTGTGATACACATGTAATCCCTATGCTTCTTTACGTAAATAAAAGAGGTTTCATACACAGTTTAATGTGCACTAAACTCTAATTAAGTATTTCCTGAATGCTAGGTACCTTGTCTACAATAACAACTGACTTAGAGAATCTGTTTCTGCTGTTCTAAAAGAGTTCTGTTCTCCTTACTCTCACTTTCTCTGAATTATTCATGATTTCATGTACTTTCCTATATTAGGCCTTCTTTTCCAAGTATAAGCATTGCCCACATATACAAACCACTTCCTACACACTGTTATGAACCGAAAAAGCTTGGGAATATTTTCCCTCAACTATGTTATAAAGTTTAATGCTATATTACAGTGAACTGTAAGGCTTTCCAAAGCTGCCCAATTTGCTTATTTCACTCTTTCAGCCCTGGTGTGACACACATGTAAAGTTCTAGGCTTCTTTATGTAAATAATAGAAGTTTCATACACTGTTTAATGTGCTCTCAAATCAAATTAAGGATTTCCTGGATCTTAGATACCTTTTCTACACTAACAACTCACTTGGAGAACTCTTTCCCCTGTTCTAAACGAGTTCTCATCTATTTACTGTCTTTTTCTCTGAATTATTCATGTTTTCCTGTAGTTTTCTATATTGGGCCTTCTTGTCCAAGTATAAGCATTACCACATATATAAACAACTTCCTACACACTGTTATGAACATAAAAAGCTCAAGAACATTGTCTCCTAAATATATTATAGAGTTTACTGCTATAATGCAGTAAATTCTCAGGCTTTTCCTGTCTCCTTAATTTTGCTTATTTCTCTCTTTTAAGCCTTGTGTGACACACATTTAAAGTTCTGGGCTACTTTAAGTAAATATAGTAGTTTCCTGCACTGTTTAATGTCCTGTTATGTTTAATTAAATATTTCCTGGATCTTAGATTCCTTTTCTCCAGTAACAACTGACTTGGAGAAATCTGTTTCAGCTGTTCTATATGAGGTCTTTTTTTTTAATAGCTTTAAATATCATCTAATTCAATCCATACTTTATTTATTGTGGTTAAATGCCAGCTCACAACCATGGCAGAATGAATCACAACTGCAAACAGAGAGCCATGCAACAAAGGAGAATGGCAAAGGCACACGGAGTAGATATCATTCGTCACAATCAGGAAAACAACTCAATTCTGCATTACTAGTAATATTAATCGCTAAGTTTTTGAAAAAATAATTTTTTTTTGCTGTTTCCAAAATCTTTTTTTTGTATTTATTTATTTTTTTTACATATTTTATTGATTTTTCCCCCTCCCTCCCTCCCACACATCCCCTCCATCCCCAGAGTTCCATGTCCATTGGTTGTACTTACATGCATGTATACAACTCCTTCGGTTGATGTATTATCTCCCCCAGATCCTCCTCCCCTCCCCGCTGAAATTTGACAATCTGCTTGTTGCTTTACTGTCTCTGTATCTATCTTTTGGTTCATCAGTTTATAATGATCTTTATTATCCACAAATGAGTGAGGTCATGTGGTGTTTCTCTTTCATTGATTGGCTTATTTCACTCAGCATGATGTTCTCCAATTCCATCCAGGTTGCTGCAAATGATGAGAATTCCTTCTTTTTATGGCAGCATAGTATTCCATTGTGTAGATGTACCATAGTTTTTGGATCCAATCATCTGCTGATGGGCACCTAGGCTGTTTCCAAATTCTGGCTATTGTAGATTGTGCTGCTATGAACATAGGGGTTCATATATCCTTTCTGATTGGTGTTTCTAGTTTCCTGGGATATATTCCTAGGAGTGGGATTACTGGATCAAATGGGAGTACCATTTTCAGTTTTTTGAGGAAATTCCACACTGTTCTTCACAGTGGTTGCACCAGTCTGCATTCCCACCAGCAGTGCACGAGGGTTCCTTTTTCTCCACAACCTCGCCAACACTTGTCGTTTGTTGATTTGTTGATGTTGGCCATTCTGACAGGTGTGAGTTGGTACCGCATTGTTGTTTTGATTTGCATCTCTCGGATAATTAGTGACTTTGAGCATGTTTTCATGTGCCTTTTGGCCTTCCTTCTGTCTTCTTTTGAAAATATTCTATTTAGGTCCATTGCCCATTTCTTAATTGGATCATTCACCTTCCTTTTATTTAGTTGTATCAGCTGTCTGTAGATGTTGGAGATTAAACCTTTATCAGTGGTGTTATTTGCAAATATGTTCTCCCACACCGTGGGCTTTCTTGTTGTTTTGTTGATGGTTTCTTTTGCTGTAAAAAAGCTTTTTATTTTGATGTAGTCCCATTTGTTTATTTTCTCTTTAGCTTCCATTGTCCTAGGGGTAGTATCAGTGAAGAAGTTCTTTTGGCATACGTCTGAGATTTTGCTACCTGTGGATGCTTCTAGTATTTTTATGGTTTCCCGTCTGATATTTAAGTCCTGCATCCATTTTGAGTTTATTTTTGTGTATGGTGTAAGTTAGTGATCTAGTTTCATTCTTTTGCATGTGTCTGCCCAATTTTCCCAACACCATTTATTGAAGAAACGGTCTTGACTCCATTGTATATTCGTGCCTCCTTTGTCAAATATTAATTGAGCATAATGATTTGGGTTGATATCTGGGTTCTCAATTCTATTCCATTGATCTATATGTCTGTTCTTGTGCCAGTACCAGGCTGTTTTGAGAACAGTGGCTTTGTAATACAGTTTGAAGTCTGGTATTGAGATCCCTCCTACTTTACCCTTCTTTCTCAGGATTGCTGTGGCTATTCAGGGTCTTTTATTGTTCCAAATGAACTTTTGGAGAGTTCTTTCTAGGTCAGTGAAATATGCCATTGGTATTTTAATGGGGAGTGCATTGAACCTATAGATTGCTTTAGGAAGTATGGACATTTTGATGATGTTGATTCTACCAATCCATGAACATGGTACGTTCTTCCATCTCCTTACATCTTCCTCTATCTCTTTTTTCAGTGTCGTGTAGTTTTCTGCATATAGGTCCTTTACTTCCTTAGTTAAATTTATTCCTAGGTATCTTAATTTTTTTGGTGCGATGGTAAATGGAATTGCTTTTTTAGTCTCTGTTTCTGTAGTTTCACTGTTGGTGTATAGAAATGCCATGGATCTCTTGGCATTAATTTTGTATCCTGCTACATTGCCAAATTCATTTATTAAGTCAATTAGTTTTTTAATGGAGTCTTTTGGGTTTTTTATGTACAATATCATGTCAACTGCAAATAAGGATAACTTTACTTCTTCTTTTCCAATTTGGATGCCTTTTATTTCCTCCTCTTGTCTAATTGCAATGGCTAGTACTTCCAGTGCTATGTCAAACAGGAGTGGCGAGAGTGGACATCCCTGTCTTGTTCCTGTTCTTAGAGGGAATGGTTTTAGTTTTTGCCCATTGAGTATAATGTTGGCTGTGGGTTTATCATATATGGCTTTTATTATGTTGAGGTATGATCCTTGTACTCCCACCTTGTTAAGAGTTTTTATCAGGAAAGGGTGTTGGATTTTATCAAATGCTTTTTCTGCATCAATTGATATGACTATATGATTTTTATCTTTCAATTTGTTTATGTGATGTATCACATTTATTGATTTGCGGATATTGTACCATCCTTGCATTCCTGGAATAAATCCTACTTGGTCATGGTGTACGATCTTTGTGATATTCTTCTGGAGTCGATTTGCTAGAATTTTGTTGAGGATTTTGGCATCTATGTTCATGAGGGATATTGGCCTGTAATTCTCTTTCATTGAGTTGTCTTTATCTGGTTTTTGTATTAGGGTGATGCTGGCTTCATAGAAGGAGTTTGGAAGTGTGCCTTCCTCTTGGATTTTTTTGAATAGTCTGAGGAGGATAGGTTTTAGTTCTTCCTTGAATGTTTGGTAAAACTCTCCTGTGAAGCCATCTGGCCCTGGGCTTTTGTTTGCTGGAACCTTTCTGATGACTGTTTCAATTTCTTCCCAAGTCATTGGTCTATTGAGATTTTTAGATTCTTCCTGATCGAGTTTTGGAAGTTTGCATTTTTCTAGGAATATGTCCATTTCCTCCAGGTTGTTCAGTTTGTTGGAATAGAGTTGTTCGTAGTATTTTGTAACAATCCGTTGTAGTTTGGTGGGGTCTGTTGTTATTTCACCTCTTTCATTTCTGATTTTGTTTATTTGGGCCCTCTCTCTTTGTTTCTTGGTTAGCCTGGCTAGAGGTCCATCTATCTTGTTTATTCTTTCAAAGAACCAGCTCTTGGTTTTGTTGATCTTATGTATTGTTTTTTTGGTCTCTATGTCGTTTATCTGTGCTCTGATTTTTGTTATTTCCTTCCTTCTGCTTACACTGGGCTTTTCTTGTTACTCCTTTTCTAACTCTTTGAGTTGTAGAGTTAGATCATCTGTTACCCTTTTTTCTAGTTTTTTGCAATAGGCATCTAAGGATATGAACTTCCCTCTCAAAACTGCTTTTGCTGTGTCCCATAGATTTTGGATTGTTGTGTTTTCATTGTCATTTGTTGCCAGGATGTTTTTAATTTCTTCCTTGATTTCTCTGGTAACCCAGTCCTTGTTTAATAGCATGCTGTTTAGTCTCCATGTGTTTGATTTCTTTGGATTATTTTTATTGTAGTTAATTTCCAGTTTTATGCCATTATGGTCTGAGAAGATACTTGATATGATTTCTATCTTCTTCAATTTGAAGAGACTTTGTCTATGTCCCAAAATGTGGTCTATCTTTGAGAATGTCCCATGTGCACTTGAGAAGAATGTATATTCTGTGGCTTTGGGGTGGAATGTTCTGAAGATGTTAATTAATTCCATCTGGTCTAGTGAGTCATTTAGGATTGATATTTCTTTGCTGATTTTTTGTTTAGATGATTTGTCGAAGGGTGACAGTGGGGTATTAAAATCTCCTACTATGATTGTATTGCTATTAATCTCTCTCTTAATGTCCTCCAGCAGTTTTTTAATGTATTTTGTTGCTCCTGTATTGGGTGCATATATATTTACCAGGGTTATTTCTTCTTGTTGGATTGTTCCCTTTAGTATTATGAAGTGGCCTTCATTATCTCTTATTATGTCGTTCACTCTGAGATCTAATTTGTCAGATATAAGTATTGCTACCCCAGTTTTTTTTTTTTTTCATTTCCATTTGTCTGGAAAACTTTTTTCCATCCCTTTACCCTCAGTCTGTGTGCATCTCTTTTTCTGAGGTGGGTTTCTTGTAGACAACAGATGTATGGGTCTTGTTTTCTTATCCAATCTGACACCCTATGTCTTTTGATTGGAGCATTTAATCCATTTACATTTCAGGTTATTATTGATAGGTACTCATTTGACGCCATTTTTATTCTATACCCATGTTCCTTCTTCACTTTCTATTTCTTTATTTTTACAGTAGACCCTTTAGCATTTCTTGCATTGCTGGTTTGGTGGAGATAAATTTCTTCAGTCTTTTTTTGTCTGTGAAGCTCCTGATTTCCTCTTCAATTTTGATTGATAGCCTTGCTGGATACAGTATTCTTGGATTCAGACCCTTTCTTTGTATGACTTTGTATATTTCATCCCATTCCCTTCTGGCCTGATAAGTTTCTGTTGAGAAATCAGTTGCTAGTCTACGGGGGTTCCTTTGTATGTAACTTTCTGTCTCTCTCTGGCTGCTTTTAAGATTCTTACTTTGTCGATGTTGTTTGCCAATTTAATTATAATGTGCCTTGGAGTCTGTCTTCTGGGATTCATTTTGCTTGGGACTCTGCGAGCATCTTAGATTTGTGTGGTTTTTTTCTTCTCTATTTCAGGAAAGTTTTCTGTCATTATTTCTTGAAATACTTTTTCCATGTCTACCTCAGTTTCCTTTCCTTCTGGAACCCCTATTATTCGAATATTATTTTGTTTTGTATTGTCCCAAAGCTCCCGTAGGCTCTCCTCCTGCTTTTTAATCTTTTTTTCTAGAAGCTGCTCTACTTGGGTATTTTTTTCCATCTTATCTTCTAGCTCACTGATGCGGTCCTCTGCTTCATCTGGTCTACTCTTGATGCTTTCTATTGAGTTCTTCATGGTATCGATGTCATTTTTCATTTCTTCTTTGTTCTTCTTCAGTTCCTCATGGCTCTTCTTCAGTTCCTCATGGTTCTTCCTCATTTCTTCTTGGCTATTGTCAAATTTCTCTTCCATTCTTTTTAGCCATCCTATGATCATTACTCTGAATTCTTGCTCTGGTAGGCTGCTTGCCTCTGACTCGTTTACTTCCTTTTCTGGTGATGCCTGCTTTTCTTTCACGTGTGGACTGTTTTTGTCTCCCCATGGCCTCTCTTTTCAGGATGTCTGGTTATGTGGTGTTCCTTCTCCTGGAAAGCTGATGAATATTCTATTGAGAGTCTTCTCTGAAACCTCCCCTAAGATGTTCAACTGTGCCTCATGTCGTGCTCACAGTAACGGCCGGTGAAATGATGGAGCACACGCAGAAACTGCCCAGCACACAGGTGCCGCCGTTCATACAGCAACACTGGGGCGGGAATGCACCAGTTATCAGTGTTTACAACGAAGACAGCCGGAGACGAAGTGACCGGCCTCCAGAGGAGCCCGGCTGAGTTTAAGCTTTTTCGCAGACACTGGACTTGACCTAAGAAGGGTGCACGTCACAGACAGGGCGGCCTGCGAAGTCTCAGAGAGACTCCCTCAGTTCTCTATATGAGGTCTTATCTATTTACTCTTAATTTCTCTGTATTACTCATATTTTCTTGTAGTTTCATATATTAGGCCTCTTTATCCAAATATAAGCATTGCCCACATGGACAAACAACTTGCTACAGACTGTTATTATGCTGGCAAGCTAGGGTTAGGGTTAGAGTTATGGTTATGGCTAGGGTTAGGGTTAGGGTTAGGGTTAGGGATATGGTTAGAGTTAGGGTTAGGGTTAAGGTTAGGGTTAGGGTTAGGGTTAGGGTTAGGGTTAGGGTTAGGGCTAGAGTTAGGGTTATGGTTAGGGCTAGGGCTAGGGTTAGGGTTAGGGTTAGGGTTAGGGTTAGGGCTAGAGTTAGGGTTATGGTTAGGGCTAGGGCTAGGGTTAGGTTTAGGGTTTGGGTTATGGTTAGGGTTAGGGCTAGGGTTAGGGTTAGGGCTAGGGTTAGGGTTAGGGTTAGGGTTAGGGCTACGGTTATGGTTAGAGCTAGGGTTATGGTTAGGGTTAGGGTTAGTTTTAGGGTTACTTCTAGGGTTAGGGTTAGGTTTAGTGCTAGGGTTTTTGTTAGTGTTAGGGCTAGTGTTAATGTTAGGGCTAGGGTTACAGTTAATATTAGGTTTAGTGTTAGGGTTAGGGCTAGGGTTAGGGTTAGGGTTAGGGTTAGGGCTAGGGCTAGGATTAGGGTTAGGGTTAGGCCAACGGTTAGGGTTATGGTTAGTGTTAGGTCTAGGTTTAGGGTTAGAGCTAGGGTTAGGTTAGGGTTAGGGCTAGGGTTATGGTTAGTGTTAGGGTTAGGGTTAGGGCTACTGTTAGGGTTAGGGTTAGGGTTAGAACTAGGCTTAGGATTAGGGTTAGGGCAACGGTTAGGGTTATGGTTAGGGTTAGGGTTAGAGCTAGGGTTTGGGTTCAGGCTAGGGTTATGATTAGGGTTAGGGCTAGGATTATGGTTAGGTTTAGGGTTAGGGCTAGGGTTAGGGTTAGGGTTAGGGTTAGGGTTAGGGCTAGGGTTAGGGTTAGGGTTAGGGTTAGAGTTAGGGTTAGGGCTAGGGTTAGGGTTAGGTCTAGGGTTAGGTCTAGGGGTAAGATTAGGGTTAGGTTTAGGGTTAGGGCTAGGGATAGTGTTGGGGTTACGGTTATGGTTAGTGCTAGGGTTATGGTTAGGGTTAGCAATAGGGTTAGGGATAGGGTTAGTGTTAGGGTTTGGGTTAGGGCTAGGATTAGGGTTAAGGTTAGCGATAGTGTTAGGGTAAGTGTTACGGTTAGGGTAGGGAATATTGTCTTTCAACTCTGTTATACTGTTTCATGCTACTTTTCAGTGATGTGTAAAGGTTTCCAATGCTACTTAAATATGTTTATTTCTCTATTTTATGGATTTCTGTTTTGTATGACATACATTTATAGTTATTTGCTCATTTAAGTGCATAATATAAGTTTTATACATTGTTTAATGATCTCTTTAGTGTAATTAATGTTTTCCTGGATCTTAGATACCTTTTCTACACTAACAACTGACTTGGAGCATTTTTTTTCTACATGTCTTATGCGAGTTCTTCTCTATTTACTGTTATTTTCTCTGAATTACTGTTCTCTTCTAGTTTCCAATATTAGTCCTTCTTGTCCAAGTATAAGCATTGGGGTCATGGACAAACATCTGCCTAAACACTGTTTTGAACCTGAGAAGCTCTGGGACATTTTCTCTCAACTATGTTATTGAGTTTAATGCTACATTACACTGAAGTCAAAAACTTTCAAAAGCTGCTTAAATGTGCTTATTTCTCTATTTCAAGGATATTCTGCCTTGCATGACACACATTTACAGTTCTAGGCTACTTTAAGTAAATAATGGATGTTTCATACACTATTAAATGGGCTCTTTTCTCTAAGGATTTCCTTGATGTTAGATACCTTTCTACACAAACAACTTACTTGCAGAAGTGTTTACTACATGTTCAATGCTAGTTTGTACACTGTTAAGAACCTTAGCTCAGGAACATTGTCTCTCAACTATGTTATAGAGTTCAATACTTCCTTGCTGTGAAGTGTAAGGCTTTCTGAAGCTCCTTAATTGTGCTTATTTCTATATTTCAAGGATATTCTTCCTTGTATGACACACATTTCTTTTTCTAGGAGCCTTTAAGTAAATAATCGAGGTTTCATACACTGTTTAATGTGCTCTTAACTCTAATAAGGATTTTGTGGATGCCAGATACCTTTCTTCACAAACAACTTACTTGGAGAAGTGTTTTCCACATGTTAAATCGAGTTCTCACACTGTTATGAACCTGAGAAACTCAGGAACATTGATTCTCACCTATATTATAGAGTTTAATACTACATAGCCGTGAAGTCTAAGGCTTTCTAAAGATGCTGAAATATGCTTATTTCTCTATTTCAAGGCTATTTTGCCTTGGACGACACACATTTACAGTTCTAGGCTCTTTTAAGGAAATAATAGAGGTTTCATACACTGTTTAATGAGCTCTTTACTGTAATTAAGGAATTCCTGGATCATAGATTCCTTTTATATCCTAAGAACAGACATGAACAAGTGTTTCCTAGATGTTCTATGCAAGTTCGCATCTATTTACTGTGATTTTCCCTGAATTACTGATGTTTTCTTGTAGTTTCCAATATTAGGCCGTCTTGTCAAAGAATAAACATTGTGAATATGGACAAACAACTTCCCACACAGGGTTATGAACCTGAGAAGCTCGGGAACATTGTCTCTCACTATGTTATAGAGTTTAATGTTACATTGTAGTGAAGTCTAAGGCTTTCTCCAGTTGCTTAATTGTGCTTATTTCTCTCTTTCAAGCCTTATGTGATAAATATTTATAGTTCTAAGGTCCTTTAAGTAAACACTATAGGATTTATACACTGTTTCATGTGATCTAAACTCTAATTAAGCATTTCCTCGATCATAGATAACTTTTATAATCTAACAACAGACTTGGAGAAGTGTTTTATACATGTTCTATGCGAGTTCTCATCTATTTACTGTTATTTTCCCAGAATTACTGATGTTTTCTCGTGGTTTCTAACATTAGGCCTTCTGGTCCAGGCATAAGCATTGGGAACATGGCCAAACAACTACCTAAACACTGTTATGAACAGAAAAAGCTCGGGAACACTGTCTCTCAACTATGTTAAAGAATGTAATACTAAATTGCATTGAAGAGTAAGGCTTTCCAAAGCTTCTTAATGTGTTTCTTTCACTATTTCAAGGGTATTCTGCCTTGTATGACACACATTTACCATTCTAGGCTATTTTAAGTAAACAATTAGCATTCATACAAATTTTCGTGTGATCTTAACTCTAATTAAGGATTTCCTGGATCTTAGATACTTTTTATAAACTAACAACAGACTTGGAGAAGTATTTTATAAATGTTCTATGCGAGTTCTCATCTATTTACTGTTGTTTTCCCAGAAGTACTCATGTTTTCTCGTGGTTTCTAACATTAGGCCTTCTTGTCCAGGTATAAGCATTGGGAACATGGACAAAGGACTACCTATACACTGTTATGAACCTGAAAACATCGGGAACTTTGTCTCTCAACTATGTTATAGAGTTTAATGATACATTTCAGTGAAGTGTAAGGCTTTCCAAAACTACTTAATTTGCTTATTTCCCCCTTTCAAGCATTGTGTGACATTCATTTAAAGTTCTAGACTCCATTAAGTAAAAAATATAATTCATACACTTTTTAATGTGCTGTCAACTCAAATTAAGGTATTCCTGGATGTTAGATACCTATTCTACACTAACAACTGACTTGGAGAATCTGTTTCACCTGTTCTAAACCAGTTCTCATCTATTTACTGTCATTTTCTAAGAATTATTCATATTTTCATGTATTTTTCTATATTAGGCCTTCTTGTCCAAGAATAATCATTGCCCACATATACAAACAACTTCCTACACACTGTTATAAACAGAAGAAGTTGGGGAACCTTGTCACTCAACTAAGTTATAGAGTTTAATTCTCTATTACACTGAACTGTAAGGCTTTCCAAATCTGCTCAATTTCCTTATTTCTCTCTTTCAAACCTTTCGTAATACACTTGTAAAATTCTATGTAGTCTTTAAGTAAAAAAAACAAAAATGTTTCGTACACTATTTAATGTGCTCTTAACTCTAAGAATTTTCTGGAACTTGGATACCTTTTCTACACTAACAACTGACTTGGACAATCTGTTTCCCCTGTTCTCAACGAGTTCTCATCTTTTTAATGTCATTTACTCTGAATTATTCATGTTTTCATGTAGTTTTCTATATTAGACTTCTAATCCAAGTATAAGCATTGCCCACATATATAAACAACTTCCTACATACTCTTATGAACAGAAGAAGCTCGGGAACATTGTCCCTCAACTATGTTATACAGTTTAATGCTACATTACAAGGAACTGTAAGGCTTTCCAAAACTTCTCAATTTGCTTATTTCTCTCTTTCAAGCCTTGTGTGACACACATGTAAAGTTCTAGGCTTCATTAAGTAAATAACAGAAGTTTCATACACTGTTTAATGTGCTCTTAACTCTAATTTATGATTTCCTGGATGCTACATACCTTTCCTACACTAACAACTAATTTGGAGAATCTGTTTCCCCTGTTCTAAACCAGTTCTCATCTATTAACTATCGTTTTCTCGGAATTATTCATGTTATAATGGAGTTTCCTATATTAGGCCTACCTGTCCAAGTATAAGCATTGCCCACATATACAAACAACTTCCTACACACTGTTATGAACAGAAGAAGCTCAGGAACATTGTCCCTCAACTATGTTATAGAGTTTAATGCTACATTGCAGTGCAATGTAAGGCTTTCCAAAGCTGCTTAATTTTGCTTATTTCTCTTTTCAAGCCTTGTGTAACACACATTTAAAGTTCCTGGCTACATTAAATAAATAATAGAAGTTTCATACACTGTTTAATGTGCTGTCATGTTTAATTAAAAATTTCCTGGATATTAGATTTCTTTTCTCCAGTAACAACTGACTTGGAATAATCTGTTTGATGTGTTCTAAAGGAGGTCTCATCTATTTACTCTTAATTTCTCTGTATTACTCATATTTTCTTGTAGTTTCATATCTTAGGCCTTATTATCCAAATACAAGCATTGCCCACATGGACAAACAACTTGCTACACACTGTTATTATGCTGACAAGCTAGGGTTAGGGTTAGGGTTAGGGTAAGGATAAGGGTTAGGGCTAGGGTTAGGGTTAGCATTAGGGTTAGGGTTGTGGTTAGGGCTAGAGTTAGGATTAGGGTTAGGATTAGGTCTAGGGTTAGGGTTAGGGTTAGAGCTAGGGTTAGGGTTAGGGTTAATGCTAGGGTTAGGGTTAGTCTTAGGGCTAGGGTTGGCGTTAGGGTTAGGGTTAGGGTTAGGGCTAGGGTTAGGGTTAGGGTTAGGGCTAGGTTTAGGATTAGGGTTAGGGTTAGGGTTAAGGTTAGGGTTAGCGATAGGGTTAGGGATAGGGTAGGGATGGGGTTAGGGTGAGGGAATATTGTCTTTCAAATCTGTTATAGAGTTTCATGCTAGTTTTCCGTGATGTGTAAGGGTTTCCAAACTAATTAAATATGTTTATTTCTCTATTTCATGGATTTCTGTATTGTATGACATACATTTATAGTTATGTGCTCCTTTAAGTACATAATATAGGTTTTATACATTGTTAAATGATCTCTTTACTGTAATTAAGGTTTTTATGAGTCTTAGATAGCTTTTCTACACTAACAGCTGACTTGGAGCATTTTTTTTCTACATGTCTTATGCAAGTTCTTCTCTATTTACTGTTATTTTCTCTGAATTACTGTTTTCTTCTAGTTTCCAATATTAGTCCCTCTTGTCCAAGTATAAGCATTGGGAACATGGACAAACAACTACCTAAACACTGTTTTGAACCTGAGAATCTCTGGAACATTGTCTCTCTACTATGTTATTGCGTTTAATGCTACATTACAGTGAAGTCAAAAGCTTTCCAAAGCTGCTTAAACGTGCTTATTTCTCTATTTCAAGGATATACTGCCTTGCATGACACCCATTTACAGTTCTAGGCTACTTTAAGTAAATAATGGAGGTTTCATACACTGTTAAATGGGCTCTTTTCTCTAATGATTTCCTGGATGTTAGAGACCTTTCTACACAAACTACTTACTTGGAGAAGTGTTTACTACATGTTCAATGCTAATTTGTACACTGTTAGGAACCTGAGAAACTCAGGAACTTTGTCTCTCAACTATGTCATAGAGTTTAATACTTCCTTGCAGTGAATTTTAAGGCTGTCTGAAGCTCCTTAATTGTGCTTATTTCTATATTTCAAGGATATTCTTCCTTGTATGACACAGATTTCTATATCTAGGCTCCTATAAGTAAATAATCGAGGTTTCATACAATGTTTAAAGTTCTCTTAACTCTAAAAAGGATTTTTGGATGTTAGATACCTTTCTACACAAATAAGTTACTTGGAGAAGTGTTTTCCACATGTTATATCGAGTTCTCACACTGTTATGAATCTGAGAAGCTCAGGAACATTGATTCTCACCTATATTATAGAGTTTAATACTACATAGCCGTGAAGTCTAAGACTTTCCAAAGATGCTGGAATGTGCTTATTTCTCTATTTCAAGGCTATTTTGCCTTGTATGACACACATTTACAGTTCTAGGCTCTTTTAAGTAAATAATAGAGGTTTCATACACTGTTTAATGAGCTCTTTACTGTAATTAAGGAATTCCTAGATCATAGATTACTTTTATAGCCTAACAACAGACTTGAAGAAGTGTTTCCTACATGTTCTATGCAGGTTCTCATCTATTTACTGTTATTTTCCCTGAATTAATGATGTTTTCTTATAGTTCCTACATTAGGCCTTCATGTCAAAGTGTAAACATTGGGAATATGGACAAACAATTCCCACACACGGTTATGAACCTGGGAAGCTCAGGAACATTGTCTCTCACTATGTTATAGAGTTTAATGCTACATTTCATTGAAGTGTAAGGCTTTCCAAAGCTACTTATTTTGGTTATTTCTCTCTTTCTAGCTTTGTGTGACATACATTTAAAGTTCTAGGATGCTTTAAGTAAAAAATATATGATTCATACACTGTTTAATGTGCTCTCAACTCGCATTCAGGAATTCCTGGATGTTAGATACCTTTTGTACACTGAGAACTGACTTTCATTTATTTACTGTCATTTTCTCTGCATTATTCATATTTTCATGTAGTTTCCTATATTAGGCCTTCTTGTCCAAGTATAAGAATAGCCCACATATACAAACAACTTTCTACAAACTGTTATGAACAGAAGAAGCTCAGGAACATTGTCTCTCAACTATGTTATAGAGTGTAATACTACATTGCAGTGACGTGTAAGGATTTCCAAAGCAGCTTAATGTGTTAATATCTCTATTTCAATGGTATTCTGCCTTGTATCACACACATTTATCGTTCTAGGCTCCTTTTAGTAAACAATATAGGATTCATAACATGTTTCATGTGATCTTAACACTAATTAAGGATTTCCTGGATCGTAGATCCCTTTTATAAACTAACAACAGACTTGGAGAAGTATTTTGTACATGTTCTATGCGAGTTCTCATCTAATTACTGTTATTTTCCCAGATTTACTTATGTTTTCTCATAGTTTCTAACATTAGGCCTTCTTGTCCAGATATAAGCATTGGGAACATGGACAAACAACTACCTAAACACTGTTATGAACCTGAAAAGCTCGGGAACATTGTCTCTCAACTATGTTATACAGTTTAATGATACATTTCAGTGAAGTGCAAGGCTTTCCAAAGCTACTTAATTTGCTTATTTCTCTCTTTCAATCTTTGTGTGACATACATTTTAAGTTCTAGGCTCCTTTAAGCAAAAAAAAAAAAAAAAATAGGATTCATACATTGTTTATTGTAAAAAAAAGGTTACATACACTGTTTAATGTGCTCTTAACTCTAATTAAGGATTTCCTGGATCTTAGATGTCTTTTCTACACTAACAACTGACTTGGAGAATCTGTTTCCTCTGTTCTAAAGGAGTTCTTATGTATTTACTGTCAGTTTCTCTGATTTATTCATATTTTCATGTAGTTTCTTATATTAGGCCTTCTTGTCCAAGAATAAGCATTGTCCACATATACAAACAACATCCTACACACAGTTATTTACTGAAGGAGCTGGGTAACATTGTCCCTCAACTATGTTATGGAGTTTATTGCTACAATACAGTGAACTGTAAGGATTTCCAAAGCTGCTCAATTTGCTTATTTCTCTCTTTCAAGCCTTGTGTAACACACATATAAAGTTCTAGTGTTCTTTACATAAATAAAAGAGGGTTCATGCACTATTTAATGTGCTCTTAACTCTAATTAAGGATTTCCTGGATCTTATATGTCTTTTCTACCCTAACAACTGACTTGGAAACTCTGTTTCCGCTGTTCTAAACTAGTTCTCATCTATTTACTGTCATTTTCTCAGAATTATTCATGTTATCATAGAGTTTCCTATATTGGGTCTACTTGTCCAAGTATAAGCATTTCCCAGATATAAAAACGACTTCCAACACACTGTTATGAACAGAAGCAGCTCGGGAACATTGTCCCTCAACTATGTTATAGAGGTTAATGCTACATTACAGTGAACTATAAGTCTTTCCAAAGCTGCTCAATTTGCTTATTTTTCTCTGTCAAGCCTTGTGTGACACACATGTAAATTTCTAGGCTTCTTTAGGTAAACAAAAGAGGTTTTATACACTGTTTAATGTGCCTTTAACTGTAATTAAGGATTTTCTGGATCTTAGATACCTATTCTACACTAACAACTGACTTGTAGAATCTGTTTATGCTGTTCTTAACCAGTTCTCATCTATTTACTGTCATTTTCTCTGAATTAATCATGTTTTCATATGGTTTCCTTTATTAGGCCTTCTTGTACAAGTATAAGCATTGCCCATATATACAAACAACTTCCTACATAATGTTAGGAACAGAAGAAGCTCGTGAACATTGTCCCTCAAATATGTTTTAGAGTTTAATGCTACATTACGGTGAACTGTAATGCTTTCCAAAGCTGCTAAATTTACTTATTTCTCTCTTTCACGCCTGTGTGACACACATGTAAATTCTGGTGTTTTTTTTTAAGTAAATAAAAGAGGTTTTATACTCTATTTAATGTGCTCTTAACTCTAATTAAAAATTTCCTGGATCTTAGATACATTTTCTACACTAACTACTGACTTGGGAATCTGTTTACACTTTTATAAACCAATTCTCATCTAATATTTAGTGTCATTTTATCTGAATTATTCATATTTTCATGCAGTTTCCTATATTAGGCCTTCTTGTCCAAATATAAGAATTGCCCACTTATAGAAACAACTTCCTACACAGTGTTATAGAGTTTAATGCTCCATTAAAGTGAACTGTAAGGCTTTCCAAAGCTGCTCAATTTTCTTATTTCTCTCTTTCAATCCTGTGTGACACACATGTAAAGTTCGAGGCTTCTTGAAATAAATAAAAGAGGTTTCATGCACTGTTTAATGTGCTCTTAACTCAAATTAAGGATTTCCTTGATTTAGATACCTTCTCTACACTAACAACTGACTTGGAAAATCTGTTTCCCCTGTTCTAAACGAGTTCTCATCTATGTATTGTCATTTTCTCTGAATTATTCATGTTTTCATGTAGTTTCCTATATTAGGCCTTCTTGTCCAAGTATAAGCATTGCCCATATATACAAACAACTTCCTACACAATGTTAGGAACATAAGAAGCTCGGGAACATTGTCCTTCAACTATGTTATAGAGGTTAATTCTACATTTCAGTGAACTGTAAGGCTGTCCAAAGCTGCTCAATTTCCTTATTGCAATCTTTCACGCCTTATGTGACACACATGTAAAGTTCTAGGCATTTTTAAGTAAATAAAAAAGGTTTCATACACTGTTTAATGTGCTCTTTACTCTAATTAAGGATATCCTGGATCTTAGATACCTTTTCTACACTAACAACTGACTTGAGAATCTGTTTCCACTTTTATAAACCAGTTCTCATCTATTTAGTGTCATTTTCTCTGAATTATTCATGTTTTCATGTAGTTTCCCATATTGTCCAAGTATAAGAATTGCCCACTTATAGAAACATCTTTCTTTACACTGTTATAGAGTTTAATGCTACATTAAAGTGAACTGTAAGGCTTTCCAAAGCTGCTCAATTTTCTTATTTCTCTCTTTCAAGCCTGTCTGACACACATGTAAAGTTCGAAGCTTTTTGAAATAAATCAAAGATGTTTCATGCACTGTTTAATGTGCTCTTAACTCTAATTAAGGATTTTCTTGATTTAGATACCTTTTCTACACTAACAACTGACTTGGAAAATCTGTTTCCCCTGTTCTAAACCAATTCTCATCTATTTAGTGTCATTTTCTCTGAATCATTCATGTTTTCATGTAGTTTCCTATATTAGGCCTTCTTGTCCAAGTATAAGAATTGCCCACTTATAGAAACAATTTCCTACACACTGTTAAAGACTTTAATGCTACATTAAAGTGAACTGTAAGGCTTTCCAAAGCTGCTCAATTTTCTTATTTCTCTCTTTCAAGACTGTGTGACACACATGTAAAGTTCCAGGCTTCTTTAAGAAAATAAAAGAGGTTTCATACAGTTTAATGTGCTCTTAAATCTAATTAACGATTTCCTGTATTTAGATACCTTTTCTACACTAACAACTGACTTGGAGAATCTGTTTCCCCTGTTCTAAACTAGTTCTCATCTATTTACTATTTTTTTCTCTGAATCATTCATGTTTGCATGTAGTTTCCTATATTAGGGCTACTTGTCCAAGTATAAGCATTGCCAACATATACAAACAGCTTCCTACACACTGTTATGAACAGAAGAGGCTCAGGAACATTGTCCCTCAACAATGTTTTAGAGTTTAATGCTACATTACAGTGAACTATAAGGCTTTCCAAAGGTGCTCAATTTGCTTATTTATCTATTTCAAGCCTTGTGTGACACACATGTAAAGATGTGTAAGTAAATTGAAGAGTTTTCAGAGGCATTCTTAGAAAAATATAAACATTGCCCACATGGACAAACTGGTTGCTACACACTGTTATTATGTTGGCAAGCTAGGGTTAGGTTTAGGTTTAGGGTTAAAGTTAGGGCTAGGGTTAGGGTTAGGGTTAGGCTTAGTGTTAGGGCTACGGTTAGGGTTAAGGTTAGGGTTAGGGGTAGCGTTATGGTTATTGCTAGGGTTAGAGTTAGGTTTAAGGCTAGGGTTAGGGTTAGGGTTAAGGTTAGGGTTAGGGTTCGGGCTAGGGTTAGGATTAGGGTTAGAGTTAGGGTTAGGGCTAGGGCTAGGGTAGGACTAGGCTAGGGTTAGGTTACAGTTAGGATTAGGGCTAGGGTAAGGGTTAGGGTTAGGAATAGGGTTAGGGTTAGTGTTAGGGCTAGGGCTAGGGTTACGGTTAGGGCTAGGATTAGGGTTAGGTTTAGGGTTAGGGCTAGGACTAGGGTTATGGATAGGGCTAGGATTAGGGCTAGTTTTAGGGTTAGGACTACGGTTAGGGATAGGTTAGGGCTAGGGTTAGGGTTAGGGTTAGGGCTAGCATTAGGGTTAGGGTTAGGGCTAGGGTTAGGGTTAGGATTAGGGTTAGGGTTATGGCTAGGGCTAGGGTTAGAGTTAACGTAATTTTTAGGGCTTGGGTTAGGTTTAGGGTTAGGGTTAGGGCTAGGGTTAGGGTTAGGGCTAGGGTTAGGGTTAGGGTTAGGGCTAGGTTTAGGGTTAAGGCTAGGGTTAGGGTTAGGGTTAGTGTTAAGGCTAGGGCTAGGGCTAGGGTTAGGGTTAAGATAATGGTTAGGGCTAGGGTTAGGTTTAGGGTTAGGGCTAGGGTTAGGGTTAGGGTTAGGGTTAACGTAATTTTTAGGGCTAGGGTTAGGATTAGGGTTAGGGTTAGGGCTAGGTTGAAGATTAGGGTTAAGTCTAGGGTTAGGGTTAGGTTTAGGGTTAGGTCTAGGGCTAGGGTTATAGATAGGGCTAGGATTAGGGATAGTTTTAGGGTTAAGGCTAGGGTTAGGGTTCGGGTTAGGGCTAGGGTTAGAGCTAGGGTTAGGGTTAAGTTTAGGGCTAGCATTAGGGTTAGGGTTAGGGCTAGGGCTAGTGTTAGGGTTAGGGTTAAGGTAATGGTTAGGGCTAGGGTTAGGTTTAGAGTTAGGGTTAGGGCTAGGGTTAGGCTTAGGACTATGGCTAGGGTTAGGTTATGGTTACGTTTAGGGCTAGGGTTAGGATTAGGGTTAGGGTTAGGGTTAGGACTAGGGTTAGGGTCCGGGCTAGGGTTAGGGTAAGGGTTAGGGCTAGGGTTTTGGTTAGTGTTAGGGCTGGGGTTAGGGTTAGGGTTAGGGCTTGGGTTAGGGTTAGGGTTAGGGTTAGGGTTACCAATAGGGTTAGGGTTAGAGTTAGAGTTAGGGCTAGGATTAGGTTTAGGGTTTGGGTTAGAGCTAGGGCTAGGGTTGAAGTTAGGGCTAGGATCAGGGCTAGTTTTAGGGTTAGGGCTAGGGTTAGGGTTAGTGTTAGGGCTTTGGTTAAGGTTAGGGTTAGGGTTAGAAATAGGGTTAGAAATAGGATTAGGGTTAGTGTTAGGGTTAGTGTTTGGGTTAGGGCAACTGTTAGGGTTAGGGTTAGGGTTACGTCTAAGGTTAGGTTTAGGGCTAGGGTTAAGGTTAGTGTTAGGGTTCAGGGTAGGGCTAAGATTATGGTTAGGGTTAGGGCTAGGCTTAGGTTTAGGGTTAGGGTTAGTGTTAGGGCTAGGGTTAGGGTTAGGTTCAGTGGTAGGGTTTGGGTTAGGGTTAGGGCTAGGGTTAGGGTTAGTTTTAGTGGTAGGGTTTGGGTTAGGGTTAGGACTAGATTTAGGGTTAGGGTTAGGGCTAAGACTAGGGTTAGGGTTAGGGCAAGGATTAGAGCTAGTTTTAGGGTTAGGGGTAGGGTTAGAGTTAGGGCAAAGGTTAGGGAAAGGGTTAAGGTTAGGGCTAGGGTTAGGGTAAAGCCTAGGGTTTCGGTTACGGTTAGCGCTTTGGTTAGGGTTAGGGTTAGGGCTCCGGTTAGTGTTAGGTTTAGGCTTAGCAATAGGGTTAGTGTTAGGGTTAGGCTAGGGTAGTGTTAGGGTTAGGGCAAGGATTAGGGCTAGTTTTAGGGTTAGGGCGAGGGTTAGGGTTAAGTTTAGGGTTAGGGCAATGGTTATGGAAAGGGTTTGGGTTAGGGCTTGGGTTAGGGTTAGGCCTTGGGTTTTGGTTAGGGTTTTGGCTTCGGTAAGGGTTCGGGTTAGGGCTTTGGTTATTGTTAGGTTTAGGGTTAGCAATTGGGTTAAGGATAGGGTTAGGGAAAGAGTTAGGATTAGAGTTAGGTTTAGGCTAGGGTTAGGGCTAGTTTTATGGTTAGGGCTAGGGTTAGGGATAGGGTTAGGGCTAGGGCAACGGTTAGGGTTAGGGTTACGGCTCTGGTTAGGTTCAGGGCTTGGGTTAAGGTTAGGTTAGAGTTAAGGGTAGGTTTAGGGTTAGGGTTAGGGTTAGGGCTTTGGTTAGGGTTAGGGTTAGGGTTAGGGTTAGGTTTAGTGTTAGGGCTAGGGAAAGGGTTAGGGTTAAGGTTATGGTAAGGGCTAGGGTTAGGGTTAGGGTTAAGGCTAGGGTTAGGGGTAGGGTTAGGTTTAGGGCTAGGGTTAGGTTTTGGGCAAAAATTAGGGTTAGAGTTAGCTTCTAACTTCCCACACACGGTTATGAATCTGAGAAGATCAGGAATATTGTCTCTCACTATGTTCTAGAGTTTAATGCTACATTGCAGTGAAGTCTAAGTCTTTCTCCAGTTGCCTAATTGTGCTTATTTCTCTCATTCAAGCCTTATGTGACACACATTTACAGTTCTAGGGTCATTTAAGTAAACAATATAGGATTCATACACTGCTTCATGTGATCTTAACTCTAAGTAAGCATTCCCTGGATTGTAGATACCTTTCATAAACTAACAACAGACTTGGAGAAGTGTTTATACATGTTCTATGCGAGTTCTTATCTATTTACTATTCTTTTTCCCAGAATTACTTATGATTTCTCATAGTTTCTAACATTACACCTTCTTGTCCAGGCATAAGCATTGGGAACATGGACAAACAACTACCTAAATACTGTTATGAACCTGAAAAGCTCGGGAACATTGTCTCTCAAGTGTGTTATAGAGTTTAATAATACATTACAGTGAACCGTAAGGCTTTCTAAAGCTATGAAATTTGCTGATTTCTCTCTTTCAAGCATTGTGTAACACACAAGTAAAATTCTAGTCTTCTTTAAGTAAAGAAAAAAGGTTTCATTCCCTGTTTAATGTGCTCTTAACTCTAATTAAATATTTCCTGGAATTTATATAGATTTTCTACAATAACAACTGACTTGGAGATTCTGTTTCCCCTGTTTTAAATGAGTTCTCATCTATTTACTGTCATTTTCTCTGAATTATTCATGTTATCATGGAGTTTCCTATATTACGCCTTCTTATCCAAGTGTAAGCATTTCCCACATATACAAACAACTACCTACACACTGTTATGAACAGATGAAACTTGGGATATTTGTCCCTCAACTATGTTGTAGAGGTTAATGCTACTATACAGTGAACTATAATGCTTTCCAAAGCTGTTCAATATGCTTATTTCTATCTTTCAAGCCTTGTGAGACACACATGTAAACTTCTAGTATTCTTTAAGTAATTAAAATAGGTTTCATACATTGTTTAATGAGCTCTTAACTCTAATTAAGGATTTCCTGGATGCTAAAAACCTTTTCAACACTAACAACTGACTGGGAATATCTGTTTACCTTGTTCTAAACCAGTTCTCATCTATTTACTATCATTTTCTCTGAATTGTTCATGTTTTCTTGTAGTTTCCTATATTAGGACTTTTTGTCCAAGTATAAGCATTGCCCATATATATATAAAAAAAAACAACCCTGCTACACTCTGTTATTAACAGAGGAAGCTCGGGAACATTGTCCCACAACTATGTTATAGAGTTGAATGCTACTGTAAGGCTTTCCAAAGCTGCTCAATTTGCTTTTTTCAATCTTTCAATATTTGTGTGACACACATGTAAAGCTCCAGTCTTCTTTAAGTAAATAAAAAAGGTTTCATACACTGTTTAATGTGCTCTTAACTATAAGGATTTCCTCTATCTTAGATAGCTTTTCTACAATAACAACTGACCCTGAGATTCTGTTTCCTCTATTCTAAACCAGTTCTCATCTATTTACTGTCATTTTTATTGAATTATTCATGTTTTAATGTAATTTCCCATATTAGACCATCTTGACCAAGCATAAGCATTGCCCACATATAAAAACAACTTCCAACACACTGTCATGAACAGAAGAACTTCAGGAACATTGTCCCTCAACTATGTTTCAGAGTTTAATGCTATATTATAGTGAACTATAAGGCTTTCCAAAGCTGCTCAATTTGCTTATTTCTCTCTTTCAAGCCTTTTGTGACACACATGTAAAGTTCTAGGCTTCTTTAAGTAAATAAAACAGGTTGCATACACTGTTTAATGTGCTCTTAGCTCTAATTAAGTATTTCCTGGATGCTAGATACCTTTTCTACACTAACAACTAATTTTGAGAATCTATTTCCCCGGTTCTAAACCAGTTCTCATCCATTTACTGTCATTTTCTCTCAATTATTCATGTTATAATGGAGTTTCCTATATTAGGCCTTCTTGACCAAGTATAAGCATTGCCCACATATACAAACAACTCCCTACACACTGTTATGAACAGAAGAAGCTCGGGAACATTGTCTCTCAACTATGTTATAGAGTATAATACTATATTGAAGTGAAGTGTAAGGCATTCCACAGCTTCTTAATGTGTTTATTTCTCTATTTCAATGGTATTCTTCCTTTTATGACACACATTTACCATTATAGGCTCCTTCAAGTTAACAATATAGGATTCATACACTGTTTCATGAGATCTTAACTCCAATTAAGGATTTCCTGGATCTTAGATACCTTTTATAAACTAACAACAGACTTGGAGAAGTATTTTATACATGTTCTATGCGAGTTCTCATCTATTTATTGTTATTTTCCATTATTACCTACGTTTTCTCATAGTTTAAAATATTAGGACTTCTTGTCTAGCTATAAGCATTGGGAACATGGACACACCTACCTAAACACTGTTATGAACCTGAAAACCTCAGGAACATTGTCTCTCAACTATGTTATAGGGTTGAATGATACATTTCAGTGAAGTGTAAGGCTTTCCAAAGCTACTTAATTTGCTCATTTCTCTCTCAACCCTTCTGTGACATACATTTAAAGTTCTAGGCTACTTTAAGTAAAAAATATAAGATTCATATACTGTTTAATGTGCTCTCAACTCGAATTAAGGAATTCCTGGATGTTATATACCTTTTCTACACTAACAAATAACTTAGAGAATCTGTTTCACCTGCTCTAAATGAGTTTTCATCTATTGATATTTACTGACATTTGCTTGCAGAAACTGGTTTGGCTCAATGGATAGAGCGTCGGCTTGGGGACTGAAGGGACCCGGGTTCTATTACAGTCAAGGGCATGTACCTTGGTTGCGGGCATATCCCCAGTGGGGGGTGTGCAAGAGGCAGCTGATTGATGACTCTCTCTCATCGATGTTTCTAGCTCTCTATCTCTCTCCCTTCCTCTGTACAAAATCAATAAAATATATTGAAAACTAAAACTGACATTTGCTCTGAATTATTCATGTTTTCATGTAATTTCCTATATTTGGCCTTCTTATCCAAGTATAAGGATAGCCCACATATACAAACAACTTCGTACACACTGTTATGAATAGAAGAAGCTCGGGAACATTGTCTCTCAACTATGTTATAGAGTGTAATACTACATTGCAGTGAAGTGTAAGGCTTTTCAAAGCTGCTTAATGTGTATATTTCTCTATTTAAGGGTATACTGCCTTGTATGACACACATTTACAGTTCTAGGCTCATTTAAATAAACAATATAGGATTCATAACATGTTTAATGTGATCTTAACACTAATTAAGGATTTCCTGGATCTTAGATACCTTTTATAAACTAACAACAGACTTGGAGAAGTATTTTGTACATGTTCTATGTGAGTTCTCATCTATTTACTGTTATTTTCCCAGAATTACTGATGTTTTCTTGTAGTTTCTAACATTAGGCCTTCTTGTCCTGCTATAAGCATCAGTAACATGGGAAAAAAGTACCTAAACACTGTTATGAACCTGAAAAGCTCGGGTAGATTGTCTCTCAACTATGTTATAGAGTTAATGATACGTTTGAGTTAAGTGTAAGGCATTCCATAGCTACTTAATTTGCTTATTTCTCTGTTTAAAGCTTTGTGTGAGATACATTTAAAGTTCTAGGCTCCTTTAAGTAAAAAATTCATACACTGTTTAATGTGCTCTCAACTCAAATTAAGGAATTTCTGGATGTTAGATACCTTTTCTACACTAACAACTGATTGGTGAATCTGTTTCACCTGATCTAAATGAGTTCTCATCTATTTACTGTCATTTTCTCTGAATTATTCATGTTTCCATGTAGTTTCCTATATTAGGCCTTCTGGTCCAAGTGTAAGCATTGCCCACATATACAAACAACTTCCTACACACTGTTATGAACAGAAGAAGCTCGGGAACATTGTCTCTCAGCTATGTTATAGAGTTTAATGCTACTTTACAGTAAACTTAAGGCTTTCCAAAGCTGCTCAACTTGCTTATTTCTCTCTTTCAAGCTTTTTGTGTTACACACATGTATAGTTCTAGGCAACTTTAAGTAAGTAAAAGATGTTTCATACACTGTTTAATGTGCTGTAAACTCTAATTAAAGATTTCCTGGATCTTAGATACATTTTCTACACTAAGAACGGACTTGGAGAATCTGTTTCAGCTGTTCTAAACGAGTTCTCTTCTCTTTACTGACATTTTCTCTGAATTATTCATTTTTTCATGTAGTTTCCTTTATTAGGCCTTCTTGTCTAAATATATGCATAGCCCACATATACCAATAACTTCCTACCCACTGTTATGAAAAGAAGCTCTGGAACATTGTCTCTCAACTATGTTATAGATAGAGTGTAATAGCACATTGCAGTGAAGTGTAAGGCTTTCCGAAGCTGATTAATGTGTTTATTTCTCTATTTCAAGGGTATTCTGGCTTGTTTGACACACATTTAACGTTCTAGGCTCCTTTAGGTAAACAATGTAGGATTCATACACTGTTTCATGTGATCTTAACTCTAATTAAGGATTTCCTGGATTTTAGATATTTTTTCAATACTAAGAACTGACTTGGAGAGTCTTTTTAACCTATTCTAAACAAGTTCTCATCTATTTTCTGAAATTTTCCTTGAATTATTCATGTTTTCATGTAGTTTCCTATATTAGGCCTTCTTGTCCAAGTATAAGCATAGCCCACATTAGCAAACAACTTCCTACACACTGTTATGGACCCGAGAAGATCAGGAATATTGTCCCTCAACTATGTTTTAGAGTTTAATGCTACAATGAAGTAAATTCTCAGGCTTTTCCAGACTGCTTAATTCTGCTTATTTCTCTCTTTCCAGCCTTGTGTGACACACATTTAAAGTTCTAGGCTACTTTAAGTTAATAATAGAATTTTCATACACTGTTTAATGTGCTGTTATGTTTAATTAAAGATTTCCTGGATCTTAGATTCCTTTTCTCCAGTAACAACTGACTTGGAGAAATCTGTTTCAGCTGTTCTATACGAGGTCTCATCTATTTACTCTTTATTTCTCTGTATTACTCATATTTTCTTCTAGTTTCATATATTAGGCCTTCTTATCAAAATATAAGCATTGTCCACATGGACAAACAAGTTGCTACACACTGGCAAGCAAGGGTTAGGGTTAGGGTTCGGGTTAGGGTTAGGATAAGGGTTAGGGTTCGGGTTAGGGTTAGGTCTAGGGTTATGGTTAGGGTTAGGGTTAGGGTTAGGACTAGAGTTAGGGTTATGGCTAGGGTTAGGGTTAGAGTTAGGGTTAGGGTTAGGGTAAGGGTTAGGGTTAGGGCTAGGGTTAGGTTATGGTTAGGGTTAGGGCTAGGGTTAGGGTTAGGGTTAAGGTTATGGCTTGGGCTAGGTTTAGGGTTGGGCCTAGGGTTAGGGTGAGGGTTAGGGTTAAGGCTAGAGCAATGGTTAGCGTTAGGGTTAGAGTTACGGATAGGGTTAGGGTTAGGGTTAAGGCTAGGGTAATGGTTAGGGTTAAGGTCTGGGTTAGGGTAAGGGCTAGGGTTAAGTTTAGGCTTAGGGTTAGGGTTAGGTTTAGTTCTAGGGTTTGGGTTAGGGTTAGGGCTAGGGTTAGGGTTAGGGTTAGGGTTTGGGTTAGGGCTAGGGTTAGGGTTAGGCTTAGGACAACAGTTAGGGTTAGGGTTAGGGCTAGTGTTAACGTTAGCGTTAGGGTTAGGATTAGGTTTAGGGTTAGGGGTAAGGCTAGGGTTAGGGTTAGGGTTAGGGCTAGGGCTAGGATTAGGGTTAGGGTTAGGGTTAGGACTGGGTCTAGGGTTAGGGTTAGTGCTAGGGTTAGTGCTAGTGTTAGGTTTAGGGTTAGGGTTAGGGCTAGGGTTAGGGTTAGGACTATGACTAGGGTTAGGTTACAGTTAGGTTTAGGGCTAGGGTTAGGATTAGGGTTAGGGTTAGGGTTAGGACTAGGGTTAGGGTTAGGGCTAAGGTTAGGGTTAGGTTTAGGGCTAGTGTTAGGTTTAGGTTAGGGTTAGGGTTAGGGTTATGTTTAGGGTTAGGGTTTTGGCTAGGGCTAGGGTTAGGCTTAGGGCTAGAATTAGGGCTAGTTTAAGGGTTAGGGCTAGGGTTAGGTTTAGTGTTAGAGCTTCGGTTGAGGTTAGGGTTAGGGTTAGCAATAGGGTTAGAGATAGGGTTAGGGTTAGCGTTAGGGTTAAGTTTAGGGTTAAGGCAACTGTTCGGGTTAGGGTTAGAGTTACTGCTAGGGTTAGGGTTATGGCTAGGGTTAAGGTTAGCGTTAGGGTTAAGGGTAGGGCTAGGGTTATGGTTAGGGTTAGGGCTAGGGTTAAGTTTAGGGCTAGGTTTAGTGTTAGGCCTAGGTTTAGGGTTAGGGATAGAGTTTGGATTAGCAATAGGTTTAGGGATACAGTTAGTGTGAGGGATAGGTTTAGGGTCAGGTCTATGATTAGGGTTAGTATTAGCGTTAGGGCTAGGGCTAGGGTTAGGGTTAGGGCTAGGATTAGGGCTAGTTTTAGGGTTAGGGATAGTGTTAGGGTTAGGGTTAGGGTTAGGGCAACTGTTAGGGAAAGGGTTAGGGTCAGGGCTAGGGATAGGGTTAGGGTTAAGGTTAAGGTTAGGTTTAGGGTTAAGTGTAGTGCTAGGGTTAGGGTTAGGTTTAGCAATAGGTTTAGTGGTAGGGTTAGGTTTAGGTTTAGCTTTAAGGTTTTGGCACGGATTAGGGTTAGAGTTAGCGGTAGAGTTAGGGCTAGGTTTAGGATTAGGGGGATGGAATATTGTCTTTCAACTCTGTTATACAGTTTCATGCTACTTTTCAGTGAAGTGTAAGGGTTTCAAAAGCTATTTAAATATGTTTATTTCTCTATTTTATGGATTTCTGTCTTGTATGACATACATTTATAATTATGTGCTCATTTAAGTGCATAATATAGGTTTGATAATTTGTTTAATGATCTCTTTAGTGTAATTAAAGTTTTCCTGGATCTTAGATAGCTTTAATACACTAACAACTGACTTGGATCACTGTTTTTCTACATATGTTATCCGATTTCTTATCTATTTAATGTTATTTTCTCTAAATTATTGTTTCCTTCTAGTTTCCAATATTAGTCCTTCTTGTCCAAGTATAAGCATTGGGAACATGGACAAACAACTACCTAAACACTGTTTTGAACCTGAGAAGCTCTGGAACATTGTCTCTCAACTATGTTATTGAGTTTAATGCTACATTACAGTAAAGTCAAAAGCTTTCAAAAGCTGCTTAAATGTGCTTATTTTGATATTTCAAGGATATTCTGCCTTGCAGGACACACATTTACAGTTCTAGGCTCTTTTAAGTAAATAATAGAGGTTTCATACATTGTTTAATGAGCTCTTTACTGTAATTAAGGAATTCCTGGATCATAGATTCCTTTTATACCCTAACAACAGATCTGAAGAAGTGTTTCCTACTTGTTCAATGCAAGCTCGCATCTAGTTACTGTTATTTTCACTGAATTTCTGATGTTTTCTTGTAGTTTCCAATATTAGGCCTTCTTGTCAAAGTATAAACATTGGGAATATGGGCAAAAAACTTCCCACAGGAGGCGGAGCTTGAAGATGGCGACCGAACAGTCGGACTTGTTCTGACTCTGGTCCCAGAACAGATAAAAGTAACATCTGAGTCGCTCAGGGAGGGTTGATTGGCAGCTGAGGGGCAGCAGAGGTTTCAAGGAAGCTAGGCAGCGATTCGCTGGACAGGATTTCCAGCCGGTGGCCAACACAGCCACAGCGGCGGCCGCGGCGGCTGCGGCGGCGGCAGAAGCAGCGGCGGCGGCGCTGTGAGAAAGGAGTGGCTTCTCTGAGGCCTGGAAAGCCCACTGCGGAGAGCTCCATCCAGTAGCTGAGACGCCCGAGTTGGCGCTGGCGTGTGGATTCAAAGGAGTTCTTCGGTCACCCACGGAAAGGTCAGAATTTGCGGGGAAAGCCTGAGAGATCGCGTTCCCGCGGTGCCGGCAGCCACAGTAGCCGGGGAGTTCCGGCCCTGCCTCCATGCAGCGCCCGCAAAGCTGAGCCCTAAGAAGGCTGCAGCGACATCTAGTGCTGGGTTTGGCATAAGCTTCCCCAGAAGCGGGAATTTTTTTTTTTTTTTTTTTTTTTTTTTTTTTTAAAGCCAGGGGACACGGGACAGAGTGTTAAGAATCGCGGCTGTCCCGCCAAGGGCGGAGCATCTGGACACCTCGGCGCCTGATCCCCTTCACCCCCTAGCTTCGGAATACTAGGGAAGATCAGCCTAGTTGGGCATATCCGGGGAATTTGCAGGGAGAAAGTGCCTCCCTGGAAACAAGGGATCGGAGCCAGAAGAGATAGTCTGGGAGCCAGCTGGCACCCTGCCAGCTAGAGCCATAGAGAAAGAAGGCCGGAGCAACCAAAAAGACTGGGAGGTCAAACCGGAAACACTGACACCTAAGAGCTGAATTACAAACTGCCCTTCTTTTTTTTTTTTTTTTTTTTCCTTTCTTTTCTTTTGTCTTTTAATTAATCAAAAATAAATGGACACAAATATCTAAGATATAGTCTACTAAAAATTAAGGATTACCTTACAAAACTGAGGTGCAGTGGAAAGCTGGGAACTGCAAGACTGTCTGGTCCGAGAATCAGAAGTGCCAAATACATTAACTGAGGAAGTGAGTGACCAGTACTGGTCATTTTTATGCTAATTTTGCTATACTTTATTTTATTTTCATTTTTTACATCTTTTATTTAATTTTCATTTTTCATATCTTTTACTTAAGAAACAATTTTTTTTTCTTTTTTCCTTACTTGATTTTACCTTTTCAATTACTACATTTTTCAATCTCTATCACTATTACTACTGCTATTTTGCAATTTTTTTTAAAAAAATTTTTATTTATTTATTTTTTTTCTTTCTTTCTTTTCTTTTTTTTCTCTCTCTAGTACCATTTTATTTTTTCTTTATTTTACATTGGGAGTAACCTTCATTCTATTTTAATCTCTACTATAGCATCATTCAACCCTATCTCAACTCAACCTTTACACTATCACTCTCTTACTAAACTTTACCCTTTAGTCTACAGTTTATCCTATCCCTTTCCGGCTTTAGTTTTTCCTCTATTCTCTCTCTATACCCCCTGCTAAAGCTCTCACTATACTTATAGACCTAAGTTCCAACCCCTGATCCAAGTGTATAAATACCAATCTCTGCACTATATTAACTAGTTAAAAAAAAAAAAATCCATTCTCCCCTCTATCCTTTTCGCATTGTATGTGTGAAGGTTGATTATTGTGAATTTTTATGCCTTTTAGTGAAATTGTTATGCTTATTCCTGTATTGTTATTGTTGCTTTGTATTTTTTTTTAAATCCTCTGTTTTTGTTTGTTTATTTTACTTCTGTATATCATAGCCTTACTTAATAATAGTGGATATTGTAGTTTGTATTAATCTCCAAGTATTGTTACTGGCATTGGCTGGGTCCAGAGGTTTTTCTATGGCAATTTTCTCCATATATATATAGTTTGTTTCCCATTTCTCTTTTAGTTTGCTTCTTCTCTCTCTTTCTCTCTCTCTCTCTCCCTCTTCTTTTTTTCCCTGTTTTCCAACTTCATTTTGTCATTACTTTTTTCTTCTTCTTCTTTTCCTATCTCTTTATCCCTCTTTTTTTTTTAATTTACTTAATTTTTTTTTTAATTTTAATTTTATTTTTTTTTAATTTTTCTTTATTTTATTTTTACCCTTATTCCTTCTCTCCTATCCCCTAAGTTGCCTTTCTCTAGTGGTCACCTTTATTAGAGGTTATTAATATTGTAAATACATTCCTGTTAAGTGCCGCTTGTGTTGTACCTGGTAGTGTTGTATTTTGTACCTCAAAATCAACGCAGGAGAAGGAATACCACATAACCAGACATCCTGAAAAGAGAGGCCATGGGGAGACAAAAACATAGTCCGCACTTGAAAGAAAAGCAGGCATCACCAGAAAAGGAAGTAAACGAGCCAGAGGTAAGCAGCCTGCCAGAGCAAGAATTCAGAGTAATGATCATAGGATGGCTAAAAAGAATGGAAGAGAAATTTGAGAAAAGCCAAGAAGAAATGAGAAAGAACCATGAGGAAATGAAGGAGAGCCATGAGGAACTGAAGAAGAACCAAGAAGAAATGAAAAGTGACATCGCTACCATGAAGAACTCAATAGAAAGCATCAAGAGTAGACTAGATGAAGCAGAGGACCGCATCAGTGAGCTAGAAGATAAGATGGAAAAAAATACCCAAGTAGAGCAACTTCTAGAAAAAAAGATTAAAAAGCAGGAGGAGAGCCTACGGGAGCTTTGGGACAAAACAAAACAAAATAATATTCGAATAATAGGGGTTCCAGAAGGAAAGGAAACTGAGGTAGACATGGAAAAAGTATTTCAAGAAATAATGACAGAAAACTTTCCTGAAATAGAAAAGAAAAAACCCACACAAATCCAAGATGCCCACAGAGTCCCAAGCAAAATGAATCCCAGAAGACAGACTCCAAGGCACATTATAATTAAATTGGCAAACAACAACGACAAAGTAAGAATCTTAAAAGCAGCCAGAGAGAGACAGAAAGTTACATACAAAGGAACCCCCATCAGACTAGCAACTGATTTCTCAACAGAAACTTATCAGGCCAGAAGGGAATGGGATGAAATATACAAAGTCATGCAAAGGAAGGGTCTGAATCCAAGAATACTGTACCCAGCAAGGCTATCAATCAAAATTGAAGGGGAAATCAGGAGCTTCACAGACAAAAAAAGACTGAAGGAATTTATCTCCACCAAACCAGCAATGCAAGAAATGCTAAAGGGTCTACTGTAAAAATAAAGAAATAAGAAGTGAAGAAGGAACACGGGTATAGAATAAAAATGGCGTCAAATGAGTACCTATCAATAATAACCTTAAATGTAAATGGATTAAATGCTCCAATCAAAAGACATAGGGTAACAGATTGGATAAGAAAACAAGACCCATACATCTGTTGTCTACAAGAAACCCACCTCAGAAAAAGAGATGCACACAGACTGAGGGTGAAGGGATGGAAAAAAGTTTTCCAGGCAAATGGAAATGAAAAAAAAGCTGGGGTAGCAATACTTATATCTGACAAATTAGATCTCAGAGTGAAGGACATAACAAGAGATAATGAAGGCCACTTCATAATACTAAAGGGAACAATCCAACAAGAAGAAATAACCCTGGTAAATATATATGCACCCAATACAGGAGCAACCAAATACATTAAAAAACTGCTAGAGGACATTAAGGGAGAGATTAATAGCAATACAATCATAGTAGGAGATTTTAATACCCCACTGTCACCCTTCGACAAATCATCTAAACAAAAAATCAGCAAAGAAATATCAATCCTAAATGACTCACTAGACCAGATGGAATTAATTGACATCTTCAGGACACTCCACCCCAAAGCCACAGAATATACATTCTTCTCAAGTGCACATGGGACATTCTCAAAGATAGACCACATTTTGGGACATAGGCAAAGTCTCTTCAAATTCAAGAAGATAGAAATCATATCAAGTATCTTCTCAGACCATAATGGCATAAAACTGGAAATTAACTACAATAAAAATAATCCAAAGAAATCAAACACATGGAGACTAAACAGCTTGCTATTAAACAAGGACTGGGTTACCAGAGAAATCAAGGAAGAAATTAAAAACATCCTGGAAACAAATGACAATGAAAGCACAACAATCCAAAATCTTTGGGACACAGCAAAAGCAGTTTTGAGAGGGAAGTTCATATCCTTACAAGCCTATTGCAAAAAACTAGAAAAAATAGTAACAGATGATCTAACTCTACAACTCAAAGAGTTAGAAAAGGAGCAACAAGAAAAACCCAGTGTAAGCAGAAGGAAGGAAATAACAAAAATCAGAGCAGAGATAAACAACATAGAGACCAAAAAAACAATACATAAGATCAACAAAACCAAGAGCTGGTTCTTTGAAAGAATAAACAAGATAGATGGACCTCTAGCCAGGCTAACCAAGAAACAAAGAGAGAGGACCCAAATAAACAAAATCAGAAATGAAAGAGGTGAAATAACAACAGACCCCACCGAAATACAACGGATTGTTACAAAATACTACGAACAACTCTATTCCAACAAACTGAACAACCTGGAGGAAATGGACATATTCCTAGAAAAATACAAACTTCCAAAACTCAATCAGGAAGAATCTAAAAATCTCAATAGACCAGTGACTTGGGAAGAAATTGAAACAGTCATCAAAAAGCTTCCAGCAAACAAAAGCCCAGGGCCAGATGGCTTCACAGGAGAGTTTTACCAAACATTCAAGGAAGAACTAAAACCTATCCTCCTCAGACTATTCCAAAAAATTCAAGAGGAAGGAACACTTCCAAACTCCTTCTATGAAGCCAGCATCACCCTAATACCAAAACCCGATAAAGACAACTCAATGAAAGAGAATTACAGGCCAATATCCCTCATGAACATAGATGCCAAAATCCTCAACAAAATTCTAGCAAATCGGCTCCAGCAGAGCATCACAAAGATCATACACCATGACCAAGTAGGATTTATTCCAGGAATGCAAGGTTGGTACAATATCCGCAAATCAATAAACGTGATACATCACATAAACAAGTTGAAAGATAAAAATCATATAGTCATATCAATTGATGCAGAAAAAGCATTTGATAAAATCCAACACCCTTTCCTGATAAAAACTCTTAACAAGGTGGGAGTACAAGGATCATACCTCAACGTAATAAAAGCTATATATGATAAACCCACAGCAAACATCATACTCAATGGGCAAAAACTAAAACCATTCCCTCTAAGAACAGGAACAAGACAGGGATGCCCACTATCGCCACTCCTCTTTGACATAGTACTGGAAGTACTAGCTATTGCAATTAGACAAGAGGAGGAAATAAAAGGCATCCAAATTGGAAAAGAAGAAGTAAAGTTATCCTTATTTGCAGACGACATGATATTGTATATAAAAAACCCAAAAGACTCCATTAAAAAACTAATTGGCTTAATAAATGAATTTGGCAATGTAGCAGGATACAAAATTAACACCAAGAAATCTATGGCATTTCTATACACCAACAGTGAGTTTATAGAAACAGAGACTAAAAAAGCAATTCCATTTACGATCGCACCAAAAAAATTAAGATACCTAGGAATAAACTTAACTAAGGAAGTAAAGGACCTATTTGCGGAAAACTACACGACACTGAAAAAAGAAATAGAGGAAGATGTAAACAGATGGAAGAACATACCATGTTCATGGATTGGTAGAATCAACATCATCAAAATGTCCATACTTCCTAAAGCAATCTATAAGTTCAATGCACTCCCCATTAAAATACCAACGGTATATTTCACTGACCTAGAAAGAACTCTCCAAAAGTTCATTTGGAACAATAAAAGACCCCGAATAGCCACAGCAATCCTGAGAAAGAAGAGTAAAGTAGGAGGTATCTCAATACCAGACTTCAAACTGTATTACAAAGCCACTGTTCTCAAAACAGCCTGGTACTGGCACAAAAACAGACATATAGATCAATGGAATCAAATCGAGAACCCAGATATCAACCCAAATCACTATGCTCAATTAATATTTGACAAAGGAGGCACTAATATACAATGGAGTCAAGACAGTCTCTTCAATAAATGGTGTTGGGAAAATTGGACAGATACATGCAAAAGAATGAAACTAGATCACCAACTTACACCATACACAAAAATAAACTCAAAATGGATACAGGACTTAAACATCAGACGGGAAACCATAAAAATACTTGAAGCATCCACAGGCAACAAAATCTCAGACGTATGCCAAAAAAACTTCTTCACTGATACTACCCCTAGTGCAATGGAAGCTAAAGAGAAAATAAACAAATGGGACTACATCAAAATAAAAAGCTTTTTTACAGCAAAAGAAACCATCAACAAAACAACAAGAAAGCCCACTGTGTGGGAGAACATATTTGCAAATGTTACCACTGATAAAGGTTTAATCTCCAACATCTACAAACAGCTTATACAACTAAATAAAAGGAAGATGAATGATCCAATTAAAAAATGGGCAATGGACCTAAATAGAATATTCTCAAAAGAAGACAGAAGGAAGGCCAAAAAGCACATGAAAACATCCTCAAAGTCACTAATTATCCGAGAGATGCAAATCAAAACAACAATGCGGTACCATCTCACACCTGTCAGAATGGCCAACATCAACAAATCAACAAACGACAAGTGTTGGCGAGGTTGCGGAGAAAAAGGAACCCTCGCACACTGCTGGTGGGAATGTAGACTGGTGCAACCACTGTGGAGAACAGTGTGGAGTTTCCTCAAAAAACTGAAAATGGAACTCCCATTTGACCCAGTAATCCCACTTCTAGGAATATATCCCAAGAAACTTGAAACACCAATCAGAAAGGATATATGCACCCCTATGTTCATAGCAGCACAATCTACAATAGCCAGAATTTGGAAACAGCCTAAGTGTCCGTCAGCAGATGATTGGATCCAAAAACTATGGTACATCTACACAATGGAATACTATGCTGCCATAAAAAAGAAGGATTTCTCATCATTTGCAGCATCCTGGATGGAATTGGAGAACATCATGCTGAGTGAAATAAGCCAATCAATGAAAGAGAAACACCACATGACCTCACTCATTTGTGGATAATAAAGAACATTATAAACTGGTGAACCATAAGATAGATATAGAGACAGTATATCAACAAGTAGACTGTCAAGTTACAGTGGGGACGGGAGGAAGATCTGGGGGAGATAATAGATCAACCGAAGGACTTGTATACATGCATATAAGTGCAACCAATGGACACAAAACTCTGGGGAGGGAGGGGATGTGTGGGAGGGAGGGAGGGGGTAAAAAAAAAATCAATAAAATATATTAAAAAAAAAAAATAAAAAAAAATAAAAAAAAAAGAAAACTACCCTGTTAGCAGAATCATATTCTAAAGTTATATGAGGAAAACTTCAAATGCTTTGTTTACCTCTGTAAATGTAGTATATCTTATTTATAGTAAATTGCCACTACCTTTAAAAAAAAAAAAAAAAAAAAAAAAAAAAAAAAACTTCCCACACACGGTTATGAACCCGAGAAGATCAGGAACATTGTCTCTCACTATGTTATAGAGTTTAATGCTACATTGCAGTGAAGTCTAAGGCTTACTCTAGTTGCTTAATTGTGCTTATTTCTCTCTTTCAAGCCTTATGCGACACACATTTACATTTCTAGGCTCATTTAAGTAAACAATATAGGATTCATACACTGTTTCATGTGATCTTAACTCTAATTAAGCATTTCCGGGATCGTAGAGACCTTTCACGAAGTAACAACAGACTTGGAGAAGTCTTTTATACATGTTCTATGCGAGTTCTCATCTATTTTCTCTTCTTTTTCCCAGAATTATTTATGTTTTCTCACGGTTTCTAAAATTAGACCTTCTTTTCCAGGCATAAGCATTGGGAACATGGACAAAAAACTTCCTACACACTGTTCTGAAAAGAAGATGCTCGGGAACATTGTCCATCAACTAAGTTATAGAGTTTAATGATACATTACTGTGAAATGTAAGGCTTTCCAAAGCTAAGAAATTTGCTGATTTCTCTCTTTCAAGCCTTGTGTGACACACATGTAAAGTTCTATTCTTCTTTAAGTAAATAAAGGAGGTTTCATACACTGTTTAATGTGCTCTTAACTCTAATTAAGGATTTCCTAAAATTTATATAGCTTTTCTACACTAACAACTGACTTGGAGAATCTGTTTCCCCTGTTCTAAACCAGTTCTAATCTATTTACTGTCATTTTCTCTAAATTATTCATGTTATCATGGAGTTTCCTATATTAGGCCTCCTTGTCCAAGAATAAGCATTGTCCACATATACAAACAACTTCCTACACACTGTTATGAACAGAAGAAGCTCGGGAACAGTGGCACTCAACTATGTTATAGAGTTCAATGCTACATTACAGTAACTGTAAGGCTTTCCAAAGCTGTTCCATTTGCTTATTTCTCTTATTCAATCCTTGTGTGACAACCCTGTAAAGTTCTTGTCTACTTTAAGTAAATAAAAAAGGTTTCATACACTGTTTAATTTGCTCTAAACTCTAAATATGGATTTCCTTGATGCTAAATACCTTTTCTACACTAACAACAGACTTGGGGAATTTGTTTCCACTGTTCTAAACCAGTTATCATCTATTTACTGTCATTTCCTCTGAATTATTCATGTTTTCCTATAGTTTCCTATATTAGGCCTCCTTGTCCAAGAATAAGCATTGTCCACATATACAAACAACTTCCTACACACTGTTATGAACAGAAGAAGCTCGGGAACAGTGGCACTCAACTATGTTATAGAGTTCAATGCTACATTACAGTAACTGTAAGGCTTTCCAAAGCTGTTCCATTTGCTTATTTCTCTTATTCAATCCTTGTGTGACAACCCTGTAAAGTTCTTGTCTACTTTAAGTAAATAAAAAAGGTTTCATACACTGTTTAATTTGCTCTAAACTCTAAATATGGATTTCCTTGATGCTAAATACCTTTTCTACACTAACAACAGACTTGGGGAATTTGTTTCCACTGTTCTAAACCAGTTATCATCTATTTACTGTCATTTCCTCTGAATTATTCATGTTTTCCTATAGTTTCCTATAATAGGCCTCCTTGTCCAAGTATAAGCATTGCCCACATATACAAACAACTTCCTACACACTGTTATGAACAGAAGAAGCTTGGGAACAGTGGCCCTCTACTATGTTATAGAGATTAATGCTACATTACAGTGAACTGTAAGGTTTTCCAAAGTTATGAAATTTGCTGATTTCTCTATTTCAAGCCTTGTGTGACACACATGTAAAGTTCTAGGCTTCTTTAATAAATAAAAGATGTTTTATACAATGTTTAATGTGCTCTTAACTCTAATTAAGGATTTCCTGGATGCTAGATACCTTTTCTACACTAACAACTAACTTACAGAATCTGTTTCCCCTCTTCTAAACCAGTTCTAATCTATTTATTGTCATTTTCTCTAATTATTCATGTTATCATGGAGTTTTCTATATTAGGCCTTCGTGTCCAAGTATAAGCATTGCCACATATACAAACAACTTCCTATATACTGTTATGAACAGAAGAAGCTCGGGAACATTGTCCCCCTACTACGTTATAGAGTTTAATGCTACGTTACAGTAAATTGTAAGGCTTTCCAAAGCTGCTCAATTTGCTTATTTCTCTCTTTCAAGCCTTGTGTGACACACATGTAAAGTTCTAGTATTCTTTAAGTAAGTAAAATAGGTTTCATAAACTGTTTAATATGCTCTTAACTCTAATTAAGGATTTCCTGGATGCTAGATACCTTTTCTACACTAACAAGTGACTTGGAGAATCTGTTTCCGCTGTTCTAAATGAGTTCTCATCTATTTACTATCATTTTCTCTGAATTATTCATGTTTTCATGTAGTTTCCCAGATTAGGCCTTCTTGTACAAACATAAGCATTGCCCACATATACAATCAACTTCCAACACACTGTTATGAACAGAAGAAGCTCGGGAACATTGTCCCTCAACTATGTTATAGTGGTTAATTCTACATTACAGTGAACTGTAAGGCTTTCCAAACTGCTCAATTAACTTATTTCTCTCTTTCTTTTTTTTTTTTTTTTAATATATTGCATTGATTTTGAACGGAAAGGGAGGGACAGAGATAGTTAGAAACATTGATGAGAGAGAGTCATCGATCAGCTGCCTCTTGCACACCCCCTACTTGGGATATGCCCGCAACCAAAGTACATGCCCTTGACCAGAATCGAACCCGGGACCCATCAGTCCCCAAGCCGACAATCTACCCATTGGGCCAAAGCGGTCTCCGCTATTTCTCTCTTTCAAGACTTGTGTGACATACACGTAAAGTTCTAGGCTCCTTGAGTAAATAAAAGAGTTTGCATACACTGTTTAATGTGCTCTTAACACTAATTAAGTATTTCCTGGATGCTAGATAACTTTTCTACACTAACAACTGACTTGGAGAATCTGTTTCCCCTGTTCTAAACCAGTTTTTATTTATTTACTGTCATTTCCTCTGAATTATTCATGTTTTCATTTAGTTTCCCATATTAGGCCTTCTTGTCCAAGCATAAGCATTGCCCACGTATACAAACAACTTCCAACACACTGTTATGAACAGAAGAAGTTGGGGAACATTTTCCCTCAACTATGTTATAGAGTTTAATGCTGCAGTACAGTGAACTGCAAGGCTTTCCAAAACTGCTCAATTTTCTTATTTCTCTCTTTCAAGTTTGTGTGACACACATGTAAATTTCTAGGCTTCTTTAAGTAAATAAAAGAGGTTGCATACACTATTTAATGTGTTCTTAACTCTAATTAAGTATTTCCTGGATGCTAGATACATTTTCTACACTACCAACTGACTTAGAGAATCTGTTTCCCCTGTTCTAAACCAGTTTTCATCTATTTACTGTCATTTTATCTAAATTATTAATGTTTTCATGTAGTTTCCTATATTGGGCCATCTTGTTCAAGTATAAGCATTGCCACTTATATAAAAACTTCCGACACACTGTTATGAACAAAAGCAGCTCAGGAACATTGTCCCTCAACTATGTTATAGAGTTTAATGCTACATTACACTGAACTGTAAGGCTTTCCAAAGCTGCTCAATTTGCTTATTTCTTTCTTTCAAGCCTTGTGTGACACAAATGTAAAGTTCTAGGCTTCTTTCAGTAAATAACAGAGGTTTCATACACTGTTTAATGTGCTCTTAACTCCAATTAAGAATTCCCAGGATATTAGATATCTTTTCTACACTAACAACTTACTTGGAGAATCTGTTTACCCTGTTCTAAACGAGTTCCCATCGATTTACTATCATTTTCTCTGAATTATTCATGTTTTCCTGTAGTTTCCTATATTGGGCCTTTTTAACAAAGTATAAGCATTGCCATATATACAAACAACTTCCTACACACTGTTATGAAGAACAGAAGGTCGGGAACATTGTCTCTCAACTATGTTATAGAGTTTAATGCTACATTACAGTGAACTGTGAGGCTTTCCAAAGCTGCTCAATTTGCTTATTTCTCTCTTTCAAGCCTCGTGTGGCACAAATGTAAAGTTCAAGGTTTCTTTAATAAATAAAAGAGGTTTCATACACTGTTTAATGTGCTCTTAACTCTAATTAAGGGTATCCTGCATCGTAGATACCTTTTCCATCCTAACAATTGACTTGGTGAATCTGTTTCCCCTGTTCTAAACCATTTCTCATCTATGTACTGTCATTTTTTCTGAAATATTCATCTTTTCCTGTAGTTTCCTAAATTGGGCCTTCTTGTCCAAGTATAAGCATTGCCACATATACGAAAAACTTCCCACATACTGCTATGAACAGAAAAAACTCGGGAACATTGAACCTCAACTATGTTATAGAGTTTAATACTACATTACAGTGAACTGTAAGGCTTTCCAAAGCTGCTTAATTTTCTTATTTCTCTCTGTATAGCCTTGTGTGACACACATGTAAAGTTTTAGGCTTCTTTACATAAATAAAAGAGGTGTCATACACTGTTTAATGTGCTCTTAACTCTAATTAAGGATTTCCTGGATCTTAGATACCTTTTCTAAACTAACAACTAACTTGCAGAATCTGTTTCCCCTGCTCTATACCAGTTCTCATCTATTTATTGGATTTTCTCTGAATTATTCATATTAACATGGATTTTCCAATATTAGGTCTTCTTGTCCACGTATAAGCATTTACCCCATATACAAACAATTTCCTACACACTGTTATGAACAGAAAAAACTGGAGAACATTGGACCTCAACTATGTTATAGAGTTTAATACTACATTACAGTGAACTGTAAGGCTTTCCAAAGCTGCTCTATTTTCTTATTTCTCACTTTATTCCCTTGTGTGACACACATGTAAAATTTTAGGCTTTACGAAAATAAAAGAGGTTTAATACACTGTTTAATGTGCTCTTCACTTATCTTAAGGTTTTCCTGGATTTTATATACGATTTCAACACTAACAACTGACTTGGAGAATCTGTTTCCCCTGTTCTAAACCTGTTCTCATCTATTTGCTGTCTTTTTCTCTGAATTATTCATGTTTTCATGGAGTTTCCTATATTAGGCCTTCTTGTCCAACTATAAGCATTGCCCACATATACAAACAGCTTCCTACACACTGCTATGAACAGAGGAAGCTCAAGGACATTGTCCCTCAACTATGTTATAGAATTTAATGCTACATTACAGTGAACCATAAGGCTTTCCAAAGCTGCTCAACTTTCTTGTTTCTCTCTTTCAAGCCCTGTGTGACACACATGTAAAGTTCTAGGCTTCTTTGAGTAAATAAAAGAGGTTTCATACACTGTTTAATGTGCTCTAAACTCTAATTAAGGATTTCCTGGATCTTACATACCTTTTCTACACTCACAATTGAATTGGAGAATCTGTTTCCCCTTTTCTAAACCAGTTCTCATCTATTTACTGTCATTTTCTGTGAATTATTCATGTTTTCACGTAGTTTTCAAAATTGGGCCTTCTTGTCCAAGTATAAAAATTGCCACATATACAAACAACTTCCTACACACTGTTATGAACAGAAGAAGCTCAAGAACATTGTCCCTCAACTTTGTTATAGAGTTTAATAGTACATTACAGTGAACCTTAAGGGTTTCCAAAGCTGCTCAACTTGCTTATTTCTGTCTTTCAAGCCTTGTGTGACACACGTGTGAAGTTCTAGGCTTCTTTGAGTAAATAAAAGAGGTTTCATACACTGTTTAATATGCTCTTAACTCTACTCAAGGATTTCCTAAATCTTAGATTCCTTTTCTACACTAACAACTGACTTGGATAATCTGTTTCCTCTGTTCTAAACAAGTTCTCATGTCTTTATTGTAATTTTTCCTGAATTATTCATGTTTTCTTGTATTTTCCTATATTACGCCGACTTGTCCAAGTATAACCATTGCCGACATATACAAACAACTTCCTACACACTGTTGTGAACAGAAGAAGCTCGGGAACATTGTCCCTCAACTATATTATAGAGGTTAATCCTACATTACAGTGAAATTTAAGGCTTTCCAAAGCTGCAAAATTTGCTTATTTCTCTCTTTAAAGCCTTGTGTGACAAACATGAAAAGTTCTAGTCACCTTTAAGTAAATAAAAACAGTTTCATGCACGGTTTAATGTGCTCTTTACTCTAATTAAGGATTTCCTGGATCTTAGATACCTTTTCTACCCTAACAACTGACGTGGAGAATCTGTTTCCCCTGTTCTATACCAGTTCTCATCTATTTATTGTCATTTTCTCTGAATTATTCATTTTATCATGGAGTTACCTATATTCGGTCTTCTTGTCCAAGCATAAGCATTGCCCCCATATAAAAACAACTTCATACACACTGTTATGAAAAGAAGAATCTAGGGAACATTGTCTCTCAACTATGTTATAGAGTTTAATGCTACATTACGGTGAAGTTTAATGCTTTCCAAAGTGGCTGAATTTTCTTATTTCTGTATTTCAAGCCTTGTGTGACACACATGTAAAGTTCTAGGTTCTTTAAGTAAATATAGAGGTTTCATACATTGTTGAATGTGCTCTTAACTATAATTAAGGATTTCCTGGATCTTAGAAACCATTTCTACACTAACAACTGACTTGGGAATCTGTTTCCTCTCTTCTAAAAAAGTTCTAATCACTTTACTCTCATTTTCTATGAATTGTGCATGTTATCATGGAGTTTCTTATGTTAGGCCTTCTTGTCAAAGTATAAGCTTTGCACACATATACAAACAACTTCCTACACACTGTTATGAACAGAAGAAACTGGAGAACATTGTCCCTCAACTATGTTATACAGTGTAATGCTACATTACTGTGTACTGTAAGCCTTTCCAAAGCTGCTCAATTTGCATATTTCTCTCTTTCAAGCCTTGTGTGACACAAAGGTAAAGTTCTAGGCAACTTTTAGTAAATAAAATATGTTTCATCACTGTTTTATGTACTCTTAACTATAATTAAAGATTTCTTGTGTCTTAGATACCTTTTCTACATGAAGAACTGACTTGGAGAGTCTGTGTCAGCTGTTCTAAACCAGTCTCATCTATTTAATGACATTTTCTCTGAATTATTCGTGTTTTCATATACTTTCCTATATTAGGCCTTCTTGTCCAAGTATAAGCATAGCCTACATATACAATAGAAACAACTTCCTACACACTGTTATGAACAGAAGAAGCTCGGGAACATTGTCTCTCAACTATGTTATATACTGTAATACTACACTGCAGTTAAGTTTAAGGCTTTCCAAAGCTGCTTAATGTGTTTATTTCTCTGTTTCAATGGTATTCTGCCTTGTATGACACACATTTACCGTTCTAGACTCCTTTAAGAAAACAATATATGATTCATACACTGTTTCATGAGATTTTAACTCTAATTAAGGATTTCCTGGATCTTAGATACCTTTTCTACACTAAGAACTGACTTGGAGAATCTGTTTCAACTGTTCTAAATGATTTCTCATCTATTTATTGTGATTTTCCCATAATTACTGATGTTTTCTTGTGGTTTCTAACATCAGGCCTTCTTGTCCAGGTATAAGCATTGGGAACATGGATAAACAAGTACCTAAACACTGTTATGAACCTGGAAAGTTCACGAACATTTTCGCTCAACTATGTTATAGAGTTTAATGATACATTACAGAGATGTGTAAGGCTTTCCAAAGCTTCTTAATTTGCTTATTTCTCTCTTTCAAGCTTTGTGTGACATACATTTAAAGGTCTAGGCTCCTTTAAGTAAAAAACATAGGATTCATACACTGTTTAATGTGCTCTCAACTCGAATTAAAGAATTCCTGGATGTTAGATACCGTTTCTACACTAACAACTGACTTGGAGAATCTGTTTCAGCTGTTCTAAACGAGTTCTCATCTATTTACTGTGACTTTCTCTGAATTATTCATGTTTTTATGTACTTTCGAATATTAGGCATCTTGTCTAAGAATAAGCATTGCCCACATATACAAACAACTTCCTACACACTGTTATGTACAGAAGAAGCTCGGGAACATTGTCTCTCAACTATGTAACAGAGTGTAATACTACACTGCAGTGAAGTGTAAGGCTTTCCCAAACTGCTTACTGTGTTTATTTCTCTATTTCAATGGTATTCTCTCTTGTATAACACACATTTACAGTTCTAGGCTCCTGTAAGTAAACAATATAGGATTCATAATCTGTTTCATGTGATCTTAACTCTAATTAAGCATTTCCTGGATCTTAGGTATTTTTTCTATGAGAAGAACTGACTTGGAGAATCTGTTTCAGCTGTTCTAAATGAGTTCTCATCTGTTCACTGACATTTTCTCTGAATTATTCATGTTTTCTTGTAGTTTCCTATATTAGGCCATCTTGTCCAAGTATACGCATAGGCCACATATAGAAACAACTTCCCACACACTGTTATGAACAGAAGAAGCTCGGGAACATTGTCTCTCAACTATGTAACAGAGTGTAATACTACACTGCAGTGAAGTGTAAGGCTTTCCAAAGCTGCTTAATGTGATTATTTCTCGATTTCAATGGTATTCTGCCTTGTATGACACACATTTACCATTCTAGGCTCCTTTAAGTAAACAATATAGGATTCATACACTGTTTCATGAGATCTTAACTGTAATTAGGGATTTCCTGGATCTTAGGTACCTTTGATAAACTAACAACAGACTTGGAGAAATGTTTTATATATATTCTATGCGAGTTCTCCATTTACTGTTATTTTCCCAAAATTACTGATGTTTTCCCAAGGTTTCTAACATTAAGCCTTCTTGTCCAGGTATAAGCATTGGGAACATGGACAAACAACTACCTAAACACTGTTATGAACCTGGAAAGTTCGCAAACATTTTCTCTCAACTATGTTACAGAATTTAAAGATACATTTCAGAGATCTGTAAGGCTTTCCAAAGCTACTTAATTTGCTTATTTCTCTCTTTCAAGCTTTGTGTGACATACATTTAAAGTTCTAGGCTACGTTAGGTAAACAATATAGGATTCATACACTGTTTCATGATATCTGAACTCTAATTATGCATTGCCTGGATCTTAGATATTTTTTCTATACTAAGAACTGACTTGGAGAATCTGTTTCAGCTGTTATAAACGAGTTCTCATCTATTCACTGACATTTCCTCTTAATTATTCATGTTTGCATGTAGTTTCCTATATTAGGCCATCTTGTCCAAGTATAAGCATAGACCACATATACAAACAACTTCCTACAAACTGTTATGAACAGAACAAGCTCGGGAACATTGTCTCTCAACTATGTTATATAGTGTAATACCACATTGCAGTGAAGTGCAAGGCTTCAGAAGCTGCTTAATGTGTTTATTTCTCTACTTCAAGGGTATTCTGCCTTGTATAACACACATTTATCGTTCTTGGCTCCTTTATGTAAACAATGTAGGATTCATACACTATTTCATGTGATCTTAACTCCAATTAAGCATTTCCTGGATCTTAGATATTTTTTTCTATGAGAAGAACTGACTTAGGGAATCTGTTTTAGCTGTTCTAAATGAGTTCTCATGTATTCACTGACATTTTCTCTGAATTATTCATGTTTTCATGTAGTTTCCTATATTAGGCCATCTTGTCCAAGAATAAGCATAGCCCACATATAGAAACAACTTCCTACACACTGTTATGAACAGAAGAAGCTCGGGAACATTGTCTCTCAACTATGTTATAGACTCTATAATATAGAGTGTAATACTACACTGCAGTTAAGTTTAAGGCTTTCCAAACTTAGATACCTTTTCTACACTAAGAACTGACTTGGAGAATCTGTTTCAACTGTTCTAAATGATTTCTCATCTATTTACTGTGATTTTCCCATAATTACTGATGTTTTCTTGTGGTTTCTATCATCAGGCCTTCTTGTCCAGGTATAAGCATTGGGAACATGGATAAACAAGTACCTAAACACTGTTATGAACCTGGAAATTTCACGAACATTTTCTCTCAACTATGTTATAGAGTTTAATGATACATTTCAGAGATGTGTAAGGCTTTCCAAATCTTCTTAATTTGCTTATTTCTCTCTTTCAAGCTTTGTGTGACATACATTTAAAGTTCTAGGCTACTTTAGGTAAACAATATAGGATTCATACACGGTTTCATGATATCTGAACTCTAATTAAGCATTGCCTAGATCAGTGTTTCCCAACCATCTCTCATGATGAGAATCATCTGGTGGAGTTGTTAAAACACAGATTCCTGAATCCCAACTAAGAAGTGCTAAACTAGAATTTTTGAGAACATATAGGTAAAATTGCATACCTTACTTAGTGCTCTGTATATAAAATCTGTCTTAGAGCACTAGTTAAGTATACAATTTTACCTATATGTTCCCAAAAATTCTAGTTTAGCACTTCTTAGTTGGGATTCAGGAATCTGTGTTTTAACAACTCCACCAGGTGATTCTCATCATGAGAGAAGGTTGGGAAACACTGCTTTAAAGGAACCCAGACTCCCATTCCCCACCTCCAACCACGTGGCAGGATGTAAAGTCAGCCCCCGCATATTTGGGAGAATGTTTTTGAAGTGGCATGTTGTTTGACTTCACCATAGGCCCTTAGCATCTTGCATTTTCCTACTTTTGATGGTTTGCACCATCCGCCTCCGGGACCTGTGTAGCCAGCCATCAGCCTCAAGGGGCCCCGGAACTTCTCCCAGAGGCAAACTGCCCCCAGGAACTTCTCCCACAGGCAAACTGCCCGCCAGGCAAGGGCTGGAAGGCTCAGACCCGCCTGGAGGGCAGCGCTGCACCTGCTGGCATTTCACACCCAGAACACGGAGACCAGCAACCCCGGGGCGGCTCCGGCTCCAGCGCTCCTGCACCATGCACAGCCGGGCTCCCAGCTCCGGGCTCCCTGGGACCCGCCAGCTGCACACCTTCCCAGGCTTCTGCTCCAGGAGGCCTCTCAGGTGGTTGCCAGGCTGCTCCCTGCTCACACCTGAGGCACCTCAGCCTGGGGGCGGGGCTGGCGGGCCTGCCCTCCTATTGGCCGCTGGCGCCATGCGCCCTGCCCCGGCCACCGCTGATTGGCTGGTCTTGGGCATTTGATGGGCGGCGGGCAGGACTGGCTGACTCCTACACCTCTATCTGCTACCTCGATGAAGACAGGTAGGACAGTGGGCCCGGCCTTGGCAGCATCCCCGCCTCTGTCCCTCCCCAAAGGTGGGCGACGTCCCCCCCAACACGGGTCGCCCTCCCACGGTCCCTGGGCTCCCAGTCAGAGTCTGCCTCACCTGCAGGCACAGCGCTCCCTGCAAGGTGTCACTCCCGCAGCCACACCAGGCCACACCTGGGTTCAGCCTGCCCCCCCACAGGCAGGCAGCTCTGTGTGGAGCCTGGCCCGTGGGTCCTGGGCCGTGGGCCGCGGGAGTGGAACCTGCCCCAGGCCCACTGCGCCCGCCCTCTTCCTCCCACCCCCCGCACCCTCAGGCAGGGAGCTTCCTGAAGGACGCCACCCTTCTGACCCTGCGCTGAGGCCAGAACCCAGTCACCCTGGACTTCTCTTCCCGCTTCCCCAGCCTTGTTCTGCGTCCCCTGGTCTCCCTTTGCTTGCCAGTGGCCGCGTGTTCCCGCCAAACCTTGGAGACCACACAGGCAGAGGTTGCTGACTGACTTTCACTGCCATTTCGTACCAGTCCCTACTCCTTTCCTTTGCCCCTGAGCAGCCCCAAAAGAGATTGGCACCATGTGATCGCCTTTGGACTCAGGTCTATCAAGTAGGTCAGGCTCTACTATTGACCATGATGCTGGCTGCAGCCAGTGATAGCCTTTGAGCAATGAAATATGGGAGTTGAGCCTGTCACCTTAACAGAAGAGTCTGGAACCAGTGAGACAGGCCGCCCTCTCTGTCCATCTCTAATAACACCCAGCAGGAACCTACACGTTGGCTGCTTCTTTATCCTGATTCTAGCAGAACTAGGGTGTTCATGTGCTATGAACAAGAAAGATACCTTCTTTACTCTAAGCAACTAAAGCTTTGGGGCTGTTCATTACCCACAATAACATCTAGTCTGTCCTAATGTAAATGCACTTCCGATTCTACCCTCTATGAGGCAGTAGAGCCTAAAATTAGAAGCCAGAGGAAGGTGGTTAGAGACACATGGGTTTGACTTCCAGCCCTACCTTTGTTAACTCTACAAACAAGCAATTAATTTTGAGACTCTGAGCCTGGATTCCCTCCCCATCAAATAGATTGTGAAACCATCTTAGATTGCAAAGAGGATTAAATGAAATAATAATGCACGTAAAGCATTGAATCCAGGCTTGGCACCTGTAGTAAGCATTCAATAACTCTTAGCTCCTTTACATCACAATGTGTACTGACTACAGACATGCCAACAATATAAAAAATGTCAATGTGTTGGTCTATATATCCTTTCATATTTTTTAAACCAGTACAATAGGATTATATATATATTCTCTCATAGCCTGAATAATGTAATGTTTTGATGGGAGAGAGAGAGAGAGAGAGAGAGAGAGAGAGAGAGAGAGAGAGAGAGAGAGAGAAAGAAAAAGAGAGAGAGACAGAGAGAGTGAGCCAAGCTCAAATGGTTAAGTTTGTTAAGCATATTTCCTGCACAGAAAGATTGCTGGTTCAGTTATTAGTTGAGGGCACTTGCTGTGGTAATGGGCTGTAGTCCATTAGGGGGTCATGTAGAAGCAAGCCATTCTATGTTTCTATCCTTCTCTCTGTAAAAGTCAATTAAAATACCTTTACATATATTTTTCCATTTTGATTTGTAGTCTTAAGGAATAATTGAAATAATACTTTTCACCTGAGGGAGAATTTTAAGAGTCACGGAATCTGAAATAATATTTCCAAACAGGGGTTCAGTTTTGTAAACAACACTCCCTAGACACTTGTGAAGATCCCCTAAAACCTAAAGTTGTTAGTTCCCAATGTCACTTGGATACCCCAGAAAAATATTTGAAATGGTCAGAGAGTGATTGGGATCCTAGAACCACATGCAAGGCTAGATTGCTACATTACCCAAAGGGCCATGCGCTAAGGAGGGCTGGGTTTAGTCAATGAAGCCCAGGAGAGGCGCATTATTCCTGTGCTCATTGGATTGAGTTTGAGTTCCAGAGTCTCTCTTAGTGGTGAATTTGACATTTGCAGTGTGTTCACAGAATCAGAGGCTCCAGTGCAGGGTCAGGAGGCATCAGAGGCAGTGTCCCAGCAGTGCAGTTGTATGTCTGTGGCTGGTTGAGTCACAACAGTCCGTGATTGAGTTCTCTGTGCCTCCCAAACCACTTTCTGCTTCCAGCATTCAACCCGGCCTCACTCATTCACCCTCCAGCCTCAGGTGTGGGTGCCATTTCCGGTCCTGCAGTCCAGGTCTCAGAGCCAAAGTGAGTTGCTTGAGGGTGTCAAATGGTGTGATTGGGTGGGAGAAGGTGACAGGCTGAAAAGCCACCGTGTAAGGCTGTGGTAGTGTGACTGAGGAGGGAGGATGGGGGAAATCCCTGTATGTCTTAAACCAAAAGGCAGCAAAGAAGATGAAGCAAAGAGTGTGTGATGAGTTTTGCTTTCATTTGCAGGAAGCTGCTGCCATTAATGGCTGTGATCCAAAGAGGGGCATGGTGGGACTTAGGTTTCTAACCTTGTCTCAAAATTTCTGAGGAAGAACATACTAGAAGAGAGAAGATAGCAGTTAAGGACAGGATGAAGTCCAGGGAAAGCACTGATGGAATGCAGGCATCACCAGATCTGTGGCTGGGCAAGAACCCTGAGTAGCCTGAGATTGTGGGTCCTGGTGGTGGATTCCAGGCTCTCATCGGACCTTTACTTTCACCAGATTCCTGCAGATGCAGAGCCACTTAAGGGCACTGGGTGGTAGAGCTTATTTCAGGGCCACTCATTCTTGTGGCCTCTGAGATAATTGTGTCCTGTGAATGTCCAGCCACTCTTCTAGGTCTTTAACCTGGGGACCCTGATGGGACATCAATCCCAGATTGGTAAGTTCTAGGACTAGGGTCATATAACTGATCCCGGTTTGGGGCAACCAGTGGAATGGAATGTGGGAAGTTTTACCAGTCATGGGTTCCTATCTGGGTAAAGGCTTGGAGTGAAGTCTGAGCTCATCCAGGAACCCTAAGGTGCTTCCCCCTTTTCTCCTTTTAATTAGGAACTGGAAACAATGGGACAGGAGTCAGGTCTTGAGTAACTTTTTGACAATGTGGACATCTATTCTGTAGGTGATGGGAGCAATGGGAGGTTTGGAGCAATGGAGGCAGGGTATCAGACCCAGGTGTTATTAGACTCCCTGTGGCTGCCACATGCTGAACCACATACATGGGATGGAGGCAGTAGAAAGACTAAGATGGATGCTGCTGTGATCATCTTGTTTAGTGTCATAATAATTCACTCTGAGGGTGGCTGTGGAGGTAAAATAAGTTTTGGAATCTGGATTGGTGTTTTGGGTGTGGCCACCTGGATTTTCTACTTTGGAGGTAGAGAGAGAGGTAAGAATCAAAGATTGCATTTGGCAAATGGAGGTATGGAAGGGCTACCAGCTGAGATGCAGATATTCATAGTAGAAACTAATGTTCATTAGGGATACCAAAACTTTTATATTTTACCAGTTAGAGTTATGATATTTCAGGGAGCAGATCATGAGTGACTGGAACTCCTAAGGCACAGTTCATGATGAAAACTTCTTTAAAATGTAGGTGGTGTGGAGAGTCGTTCAGCTCTGCAGTCAGTGCCCTGGCTCTCCACCAGGTGTGAGATCTGAGCCCCAGCCAACCCAGTCACAGCAGGATTCTTTTGGAGCACCTTGAGGATGAGCATCAGGACCCCACCCACACTCCTGCAGCTGGCAGCAGAGAGCCTGCTTAAGGACCAGGCCTTTCTCATCACAGCTTTGGAGCACCTGCCTGCTGAGCTCTTCCCACTACTGTTCACCTTGGCCTACTTTAGTAGACGCTACAAATCCCTGAAGGGGATGGCACAAGCCTGACCCTTCACTGTCCTCTCTCTGGGGGGATTGAGGCATCGACCTCGTGTTAAGATCTTAAAAACTGTATTGGATGGGCTTGGCGTTCTGCTTGCCCAGGAGGTTCACCCCAGGAGTTGGAAACTGCGGGTGCTGGATTTAAGGGACAGGGGTTCTGCCTTCTGGAGAATGTGGTGTGAAGACAGCACCCAGGAGCCCTCACCGACTTGTCCAGTGACTGTGCACAGGTCCAGCCCCAACATGGAGCACCCCTTAGCTCCTGTGGAGGTGTTCCTAGACCTGAACTTCACTGAATGGAACAGAGATGCGTTTTTCATGTATGTCATCCAATGGGCCCAGCAGAGGGAAGGGCTGGTACACCTGTGCTGCAAGATGCTGAGGATTGCTGAGGTGCCCTTCCAGAGGGTGATGCAGGTCCTGGATGAGGTGCAGCTGTACTGTATCCAGGAGGTGGAGCTGAAGTGCACCTGGGACCTGCCTACCCTGGAGATGTTTGCTCTTTACCTGGGGCAGATGAGGAACCTACAGAGACTCTTTCTCTCCCACATCCATATATTGGGTGAAGAGGAAGAGGTGGAAGAACAGGAGGAAGATGTCCAGGAGTGGGAGGAGCAAGAGTTGGTGGAGGTAGAGGAGCAGGAATGGGAAGAGGTAGAGGAGTGGGAGAGGGAGGAGCAAGAAGAGCAGATATCCTTTTCCCAGATCCTCTCTCAGATGCTCAGTCCACTGCACCTCCGAGAGCTGGACCTGGATTCCGCCTCCTTCCTCCGGGGCCTTCTGCACCAGATGCTCAGGTGCCTGCAGACCCCCTTGGAAAAACTCATCATAACGCATTGCCGGTGCCTGACCCATTCAGACCTGGAACACCTATTCCAGTGCCCGCACCTCAAGCAACTAAAATCCCTGCGTCTGTATTGTGCCAGCCTCGATGGTTTTATTCCCGTGCCCCTCCGAGCTCTGTTGGAAGCATTGACACCCACCCTCCAGGAGCTGCGCCTTGATAAGTGTGACATGGTGGACTCCCAAGTCGAGGCCATCCTGCCTGTCCTGAGCGGCTATCACCAGCTCAGTTTCTTCACCATCTCTGAGAACCGCCTGTCCTTGGCCACCGTGGAGAAGCTCCTGCACCACCTAGCCAGGCTGTGCAGCCTAGAGATGGCGCTGTCCCCCTGGAGTGTTACACAACCCAGGGCATTGTCAACCAGGAGACACTTGCCCTGGTACGGGTTGAGCTGTGGGGAATACTGAGGGAGTTAGGACAGCCCAGGGCCATCCTGCTTGGCACCAAGCACAGTGGCCACAGGGAATATGATGATATGGTATTTTCATGACAGGGAGCCTGTTCTGTGCCCATGTAATGACTCTGCTCAGTGGGTGCACCTGAGCTTCTTTCTGGGCCTTTGGAAGGTGAAACCTCAGACCTGGGGGCACTATACAGGGGCCACCCCATGTTTCAGGTTCATGCTCAGTGGGAATGGGGAAAGGGTGGGACACAGCCTGGGTAAAGGGTTGCAGGGTCAAAAATGGGGAGTTCATGGGACCTCAAAGGCAATGTGTCCTACCATCAGAAACATGAATCTCATTTGCTTGGGGAGGGGGCAGAATTGGGACTTAAGCTTCTTGTGTGGGAGTGAATCCTGGCGTGGATGATTGTAAAGGAATGATCAGAAATAAAGACAATTTCAAAGGAAAAAAAATGTGCATGGACTAAAGAAGTGTTATAAATAATCGTTTTCTTTATCTTTTTAATTGGAAACTTGAGCAACGAAACAGGATGAGACTGCAGCTATTACATATTTACTTGTAAAACACATAGCAGGATATTGTTATGAGTTTGAGCCTGGGTTGTTTTCCTCATTCTGGTTGATTTACTTAGGGCATGAGTGGTCATCGGTGAGAATCACTGGGCATGGGGTAGAAGGCCATAGACTATGGGACCTGAGTGATGAAGGCTATGACTTGTGAAGGGAGGTCAGGTGCAGCACCAGTGGAGGTGGCATCTGGATATGAGACCTAATGTGTTTCTCAATAGGTGAGGCTGAAAGAAAACACAATCAGGGAGAGACACCTTCATTGCAAGACTGAAGGCTACCTCAATGAGTGTGGGCTCTGAGTTGGTGTAGAACTTATTCCAGTTTAAATTTGTCGAGAGGTGTTTATACCACACATGCTGAACAATGAGTAGGAAGTCAAGAGATGACTTTGGAGACTGTGGGTGTGGGAGTGCAGGTGTGAGACAGGTGTGGAGAAAGAATGATGTGCCCTTGGAGAGGGTATGTGTTATCAAGGCTGCAGAACCATGACCTTTAATAAGAGGGAATGCAGGTTGAGTCCATTACCTGCTGATACTATAGAGTTGTGAATTTTCAGGTTAATTCCTGAAAAGAGTGTGCATGTTATGGTACATCCCTAGTTGAAAGCTTAGGTAAAATATGAGTACACTGTCCTCTTGTTGTTGAGGGCTGTTACAGTGATCAATAGGATGAGATAGCATATAGCACCATCCTTTGAGCTTGAAAATCTCCACTGGCTGTGGAAGAGAGAATGGTAAGAGAAATATATTAGAGCTCTGATGAGTTCAATTTTTGGAAAAGAAGATGATTAGGAAATAAACTGTGCTCATCACGGCATACTTGTGTTACATTTGACTTTGTGCCTCTGGGAATGAAGCTGTGTGAGAGAAGTGTGGTTCAATACATTATGACCAAGAGGCAGTGCAAAATAATGGCTTCAGCACCCTGGGATTGGGTTCAAAGGATTGAAGTTTGATGCCATAATTATCAGGGTCTTAAAATGGGAATTCAGAGGACAACAGAGCATTGCCTGATAAGCATCATGTCAAATCTTCACACTCTCAATATGGACATCATCTCTCCCTACCCTGTGTTCATGACACACAATGTATTGAAAATGGGAAGTTAGGCCTGCATGTGAGTCTCAGAGTGAAGGTATGCTGTATAGGATCATCTACCGTTATTGTTGTGGGATGACGCAGTATCAGTAGGAATATAAGGAGGGAAGGACTTTGGTGGTACCAAGTCCTGGGTTTTTTTCTCATGTGGGGAGTTGTGGGAGGATATGCATGTTGGGGAGGATGAACATAAAATCATAGCAGAGGAACTGGTCATGGACTAAACTTTCCCCATTATGACAGGATATGAATTTTGAGGACGTGCCCATCACCTTCTCTCAGGAGGAGTGGGATCTTCTTGATGAGGCTCAGAAATTTCTATACCGCAAGATGATGCTGGCACTTTTTGCTCTTGTATCATCTGTAGGTGAGACCTTCACAATTCTTTTAGTGTCCTGAAGTGATGTCCTCTCTTTCTTAATTCTCTAAATGTAAGCTTTCTCTCACCCAGTCCTAGACAATCGGCTTTTCTATTTGATCCCATTATCCTGTCAAATGTGCTGTGGCAGAGAGTGCTGAGTCATTTGGAAAGATCTGAGCAAAGGACTCCATGAATATCCCTCACACCCATATCATCAAATAGTGCAGGAAGTTTCTGGGAGTCAGGATTGTTCCAAACAGCTTAATGGGACAAGGTTTGTACTTCGACTTTTTGGGAGTTGTCTATGTCCACATCCATGGCTACCACTTCACCATTATTTCAGTTAAAGGCTCTTTGTGACTGACTATGCCAGGTTATGGTATTTACTTGCATAAACCATGGGTGGTTCTTGAAAGACCTCCTTCCATTGTTTGTAATGTTATGTTCCCTGAATACTTTTGCATGCTGTGTTGCTCTTGGCAGGTGCTTCCTATTCACCTCTATTGTATTTCAATAAAAGTCAGAATATCCCTTCATTATCTCTTCATTGATGTTTCTATTGCTCAGCCCACCCTTTCTCTATGGAATATACATATTTCAGAGAGTAATTTTTTAAAATATATTTTATTGATTTTTTTACAGAGAGTAATGTAGAGAGACAGAGAGCTAGAAACATCGATGAGAGAGAAACATCGATTAGCTGCCTCTTGCACACTCCCCACTGGAGATGTGCCTGCAACCAAGGTATATGCCCTTGACTGGAATCGAACCTGGGACCTTTCAGTCTGCAGACTGACACTCTATCCACTGAGCCAAACCGTTTTTGGCTCAGAGAGTAATTTTTAAAGAGAGTAGATTAGTATGACTTAGTATTTGTGGGGTCCCAATCTTTGCATGTTTTGGAACGCACATAAGAATGGCAGAAAATCACTCTTTGTCCCATATTGTGTTATTTCGCATTGCTGACCAAGGCCTTGAAAGAAAGTCCGCATGACTTTGTGTTTCTAGTTTGCAGTCTGGTGCCTCTCTTATTGGTGTGCTCAATGGTCTCCCAGAATAGGAGTCCTTTGCTGGGCCTGTGTGAACAATATGAATTATATTCTCTGTTCACAGTAAGTATTACATAATTCTCAGCAATGTTTAAGGGAACTCCTCCCCATGTTGTAAAATATGCTGGTGTCATTTGCTGTAAGACTCTGAGGTTTAAATGGAACCACCATTCACATAGAAACACTGTATTCATAAAGCGTAGAAAAGACTGCAGAAAATTGGAAGAAAAAAATGTCTCTTCTAAACATTTTTTTCAACTGGTCAAGGGTCTGTGGCTTGTGTGATGTTTGCTTATTGACATTTTCATTGCCTCCATAACAGATTCTATGGCTGAAGTCATTGCCAAAGAAAATAAACACTTTTTTTTTAGTTCATATCCGGGGTGGTGATCTCAAGGTTTCCTCGACTAGAGAGACCTCAGAGCTGAGGAAGAATAATCCTATAAACAGTCCCAGGTGTTTTGTTTTTTTTTTTTGGTTTTTTTTTTTTTGTGATCCATCAGCATTCCTATGGATTCCGATGGTAACTATCTTCACTGATTGCCAATATTTGCTTCCCCTGAGGCAAGGCTTGTCCTCCCAGGAAATTAGGAGAGAGATGGTATAGCCCAAACAGGGTTGCGATTTTAATTTCCTAACAAGATAGAGATATCTGGGTCTTTATTGGAAATGCTCCTTAAAGCTTTATTAAGTACTAGAGTCCGGTGCAGGATAATTCATGCATTGGAGTTGGGGGATTCCTCAGCCCGGCCTGCCCCCTCTCACACTTCAGGAGCCCTCAAGTGTGGGAGGTGACCTGGTGATCAGAGTAAGATTATTCCCGTTACACCTCTGCTGCTGCCAGCGCTGGCAGTGGAAGTATTGTACGGCCCCGGTTACCTGAACCTCTGGCAGAATTTAGTGGCTGGACAGTCAGCATTCGAGGCTTAGGCACCTTGGGCAGACCCTTGGCAACTGAGGGATTGAGGAGACTAGGGGACTCCAGATGCAGGCATGTGACCTATTCATGGAATATCTTGGCTAACAGGTGATAGAGGAAGGTGCCTGGGCTACTCTGAGCATCACTCCTAGATTTCCCATCTCTGCTCATCTACTGAGTGTGCATGGTCTCTCCGTAACAGCAGTGCCAGGAGGCAGTACGGGCTCAGTGCTCTCAGCAGTGGGGATGGAAAAAATATGAAGGGACCACATTTAGCACAGGTTCCTGCACAGAAGGAATGGAAACCTCAGGATCACCATGGGTGTTAATGTCAGCGTTTTTCTAATCAGCCACACCTGATGCAAGCTTTCATCTGGGCAATGCAAATGAGAAGGAGGCTTGGAGGCAGGGTAGTGACAGTTGTGAATATAAAAGAACACGGACGCTGGAATGCTTGCAGTTCAGTAACCTTCCCAGTCAACTCTCTTAATATGTGGAATTCACACCCACAACAGTGGGGGACCCAGGCAGCAGGGAGTTACCCAGGGTCACACTCAGAAGTGGATTCTGATTTGGCGCCAATGACATCTGACCAAACTCCCTTTTTCCCCCCCATTCACTCCTATAGATCTTGGGTTTTGGGAAGCACAAGGAAAAAGTTTTGGTGGATTAGGAAAAGACAATCAACCATCCTGACTAACAACCACTGCCATTCCCTACCGGTCCCCTACTCCTTTCATTTGCCCCTGAGCAGCCCCAAAAGAGGCTGGCATCATGTGATCCCCTTTGGACTGGGGTCCATCAAGTAGGTCAGGCTCTATTGACTGTGATATTGGCTGCAGCCAGTGATACGCTTTCACCAATGAAATGTGGGAGTCGAGCTTGTCACCTTAACACAAGAGTCTGGAACAAGGGAGATGGGCCACCCTCTCTGTCCATCTCTGATAACACCCAGCAGGAACCTACATGTTGGCTGCTCCTTTATCCTGAATTCAGCAGAAGCAGTTGTTCATGTGCTATAAACAAGAAAGATACCTTCTTTACTCTAAGCCACTAAAGCTCTTGGGCTGCTCATTATCCACAATAACATCTAGCTAGCCAAATGGAAATGCATTTTTGATTCTACCCTCTTGGAGTCAGCAGAGCTTAAAATTGGAAGTCAGTACAAAGTAGTTAGAGACACATGGGTTTGAATTCCAGCCCTGTGTTTACTGACGATACAAAGAAGCAATTAATTTTGAGACTGTGAGCCCTGATTCCCTCCCCATCCAATAAATTGTGAAACCATCTCAGATGGAAAAGAGGATTAAATGAAATTATTCATATAAAACATTGAATCCTAGCTTGGCACCTGTAGTAAATGTTCAGTAACTCTTAGCTCCTTATCATCTCAATGTGTACAGACTGCAGATATGTAGATAATATAGAAAATGTCCATGTGTTGGCCTATATATCCTTTCAAATTTTCTTTTTAAACCAGTACGATAGGATTATATATATTAGGGGTGTCGAACTCAATCAGAGAAAGGGCCAAAATCTAAAATCCAGCCTAAATTGCGGGCCGAATGGTTTACTGAACAGTCATAAACTGACAATGTCATAAACTGACAGCGGAGTGCAGTGATGACAGCGCGGTGCGGGCCACATTGCAAGGCCTGGCGGGCTGGATTTGGCCCGCGGGCCTTGTGTTTGACACATGTGATATATATTATCTCATAGCCTGTTTTTCTCTTAATAATGTAATGTTTTGATGTGAACAAAAAAGAGAGAGAGAGAGAGAGAGAGAGAGAGAGAGAGAGAGAGAGAGCGCCAAGCTGAAATGGTTCAGTTTGTTGAGCATATATACTGCACAGAAAGATTGCTGGCTCAGTTACTATTTGAGGGCACTTGCTGTGGTAATGGGCTATAGTCCATTAGGGAGTCATGTAGGAGGAAGCCATTCTATGTTTCTATCCTTCTCACTGTAAAAGTCAATTAAAATATCTTTACATACATTTTTCCAATTTGATTTGTAGTCTTAAGGAATAATTGAAATAATACTTTTCACCTGAGGGAGAATTCTAAGAGTCACGAAATCTGAAATAATATTTCCAAACAGGAGTTCAGTTTTGTAGCTAACAGTCCCTAGACATTTGTGAAGATCCCCTAAAACCTAAAGTTGTTAGTTCCCAATGTCTTTGGATGCCCCAGAACAATATTCACAATGAGCAGTGAGTGATTAGTATCCTAGTGCCACATGCGAGGTTAGATTGCTTCATTACCCAAAGGGCCATGCACTAAGGAGGGCTGGGTTTAATCAAGGAAGCCCAGGAGAGGCGCATTATTCCTGTGCTCATTGGTTTGAGTTTGACTTCCAGAGTCTTTCTCTTGTTGGTAAATTTCACTTTTGCAGTGTGTGTTCACGGAATAAGAAGCACCAGTGCTGGGTCACCAGGCATCAGAGACAGTGTTCCCGAATTGTAGTTGTGTGTCTGAGGGTGGTTGAGTTCCAACATGCCGTGATTGAGTTCTCCGTGCCCAAACTACTTTCTGCTTCCAGAGTTCAACCCGGCCTCACTCATTCACCCTCCAGCCTCAGGTGTGGGTGCCTTTTCCGGTCCTGTAGTCCAGGTCTCAGCGCCAGAATAGTGAGTTGCTTGAGGGTATCACATGGTGTGATTGGGTGGGACAAGGTGACAGGCTAAAAAGTCACCTTGTAAGGCCGTGGTGGTATTACTGAGGAGGGAGGATGGGGGAAATCGCTGTCTGTCTTAAACCAAAAAGCATCAAAGAAGATGAAGCAAAGTGTACGTGAGGAGCTTTTCTTTCATTTGCAGGAAGCTGCTGCCATTAATGGCTGGGATTCAAAGAGGGCCATGGTGGGACTTAGGTTTCTAACCTTGTCTCAAAACTTCTCAGAGGAAGACCATGCCAGAAGATAGAAGATAGCAGTTAGGGACAAGATGGAGAAATCCTGGGAAAGCCCTGATGGAATGCAGGCATCACTGGGCCTAGGGCTGAGCAAAGGCACTGTACAGATATGAACAAGTCTGTATCATAGAAGAGCCAACACTCCAAGGCGGGGGGACAGAGGTTGTGCATGGGCGAAAGGCACCTGGTGCAGCGGCCCCAAACCGGCACCTGCCCGCCAGGGCCACCCACCTCTCTAGGCCTCGGTATCCACATCTCCCAAAAGGGCCTGGGTCCAGCACCTGTGTTCTTACGGGGCCCACAGCCAGGCAAGGTGAACTACTAGACTCACCCAGGATTCCCCTCATCCTGACAGGGTCGCCCCCCCCCCCAAACACACACACACACACACACACACACACACATACACACACACATACTTAGCCTCCCAGAGAAGTTGGCCCAGCCTGGATGCCCAGGTGTCCGCACCCACCACCACAGGATCTCACCTATGGTTCCCAGGCCCTCACGGTGGGCCCAGACTCACCGCTGGGAGACCCGGGTTCTTGCATCCTGGATGCTGCTGGGCCCTTGCGTTTGACAATCTGGCAACCGGCACTGTGATCGCCTCCTTAAATTCATGGTAGGCACTCGCCACCCACACGTCACAACCTATGGAGCTCTTCCCTCAGGCCCTGCCCCTTTTCAACTGTGTGTGTCGGGGATGGGGGGGGGGGGCCCGAGGTGTGTAGATTCTGGGGGCAGTGTGCGCGGGGAGGCGCAATCGTTGCTTAGTCGTTTGATGGAGCAGCTACTGCACCCGCTGCACGCCCCCGGACCTGGGAGACCTCAATGGACAGACAGCCTCGTTCCTGCCCTTAAGAGGACTGCCCCCGGGGGACTTTTATTAGAATCCACAGGAGAGACAGTGACCTGGGTGATGAAATGCTAAAAGGAAAGGAAACTATGAGATGTCATTGGGAGACTCAGTTCACCTTCTGAATTGCCTTGCCCTGTCCCAGGGTGGGGTCTCCCCTAACTGGCCGTGACTTCTGCTTTCCTGCGAGCACGTTGGTCACCGCGACAGTGAATGGCCCTGATGTCCCCCAAGGGAAAACCCAACCGATTCCTTGTTTTTTAAATTTTGTCCAGGGGTTCCCTTCTCCATGACCTCTAAAGGAAAAACAGGTTGTAACAAGAAAATAGTAGGTGTCACATGCTGCTGATTGGATGGGCAAAGCTGAGAAGAGGGGCCAGACTTGGCTTTGGGGGAGGGGATTGGGAACCGGGCCTTCTTTTTGCCTTGGAGTGTGGGCTGCTCTATGAGACAGACTTGTTGATATCTGTACAGCTCCCTCAGCCAAAGACCGTGAGTAGGACACCAGTGGTGAAGCAAAATGTCGGTTTTTTTACTTGTTAAGAACGTTTTAAAGAACTGTTGTTACTTTTTGATGACAGAGAGAGAGAGAGACAGAGACAGACACAGAGAGACAGACACAGAGACAGAGACAGAGAGAAATGCGAGAAAACATGGATTGATTGCCTCCCAAAAGCACCCTGACCAGAGCCAGGCTTAGAACACACAACCAGGTGTGTGTCCTTGACCAGGACTCCTTTGACCCAGAATGGAGCCCTCTGCTTTCCAATCCCTGACACAATGCTCTAACCTACTGAGCCACACCTGGAGGGCCCCATTTGTATCTCAATGGGAGCTTGTCGCCCATTTACATGTAAAGAGATTATTGCTACTTAGGTGATCTTATCATTGTTTGGGTTGCTGATTGCTTTAGAGTCCTCTCTTTTTTTTTTTTTTCTTTTTTTTTTTTTTTTTTTTTTTTGTATGACATTGCTCTCTTGTGCAACATGTTGAGGACTTTCTGCAGTGCTATGTTTGAATTCCTTTCTCTTATTTCTTGTGCACCTCCTGGGGTGTGGTTACCTGGACCCTAGACTTATGACAAATTACCAGCCTCCCTATAAAGTGGAGGTTGAAAATTTGGAGAAAAAGACAGACAGACACACACACACACACAAACACACACAAACACATGCCTGCCCAAACCACCCGGAATATAAAGCCCCACCTTACACCTCACACGTTCACTGCTAGATGTATTAAAGGACAGTTTAGAACCGGGAAAGCAGAGACAGTGGTGGACAGGGGGGTTTCTGTAGAGTTTTATGTCAATTTGAAAATAAACCACCCCCTCAAAATCATTTTTAACTTTTATTAATAAGTTCATTCGGTTTTACAGCAAAAGTTTGTCACAGATGGAAAGGACAAACAGATATATAAAATGGCAAAGGGAAGCACTGAAATAGTCATTAAAATCCAGAAATTCTACCAATTGTAAAAAATTCAAACGGGACAAATATTTGTAACACTTCATTGCCAGGAAATAGAGACAACTGCGGTTAATGAAGAAAAAGGAGCCCTATATGCATGTCTTTATTATAATACAATAAAAGCCCAAACACGAGATGAGTCCTCCTGGTGTCCAATTTTGCCGCGAGAAGTGGGTCCATTGTGTGAGTGCAGGGAATGCCATAGGAGAAGCACAAGGCAGCCAGAAGTCACAGATGTGCAAGGCAGGAATAGCTATCCCAGTCCTCTGGGTGCCATGGCGCGCTGCCAGGAGGAGCATGGAGGATGGGCCCGTTCCTTGGAAAGTTCTGGCAGCAGTTCCTAATTGGGGCAGCCTGGGCGAGGGAGGTGCAGCCCTTGGAACTCCTGCCCCCCTGTCCAGGACACCATGCGCATGCGCAGTGGGGGCAAGGTGGATGCTTAGAGCAACTGGGGGCCAAGACGCATTGCCCAGCGCTTCTGGCGCCCACCCGGCCCCGCGTGGGCGCACACCCTGGTCGCCTAGGGTGCCGCGGCATCTGCAGGACTTGGCGGGGACACAAGACCTTGGAGACCCAGTAACTGGAACAGGTCCACGTCGCTGTTGCCCACAAAGTCATACATACCAGGGCCTGAGGGAGGAGAAGGGCTCCTCCAAGCCCTCTAGGGCAGAGAGCAGCTCTGTGAAATCAGGGTCTGGGGAGGCATTCCTGGCAGCTTCGGTGGCGTCTTTGTCATGTCTTCATCATCGGGGACCTGAGGCCAGACTGTGGCCTCGGCTGGAGCTGAATCTGGAGCGGGAACAGGAGCAGCAGCAGGTGCAGCTGGGACCATGTCCCGGATGCCCTTGGCGGGGTGCCAGCAGGCCTGTCTGTAGCTGGAGGCGCTGGCATCTGCTGCTGGGAAGACTTGCCAGGGACTGTGAGGAGGGAGCACGGGGCTGACAGGGAGCACAAGGCCCTCCTGGAAGGCAGGGTCCGCAGCCACAGGAGCGGGCTGAGGGGCACAGGCTCCCGGTTCCTGGGAAAAGTGTGGTGGGCTCCAGGGCGTTTCTGCCTCCACGGTGGTCTCTGCAGCCTGCACTCTTTGGCCCTGCGGTTCTGGAGCCACACCTAGGGGGAGAGGGAACGGATTGGGAGAAAGTGTTAGAGGGGAGAAGCTCTGTGAACGCACTTGCGACTGCCCGCCAGGGGGTGAGGAGGCTCAGGGAAGAAGGGCCAGGCTGAAACCTATCCCTCTGCCCCCAGATCCCACAATTGGCCCAGGGTTGGCCAGGGCTCCGGGATAGGTGCAAATAGCAGGAGGGGCAGGACTTGGACACCCAGAAACCAGGAAGGGGTCTGCGTGAGAAGGTCACCATGTTCCCAGAGGCCCGGCAGTCTGGGGGCGAGCGTGGGGAGAAGCGAGGGGCTGCATCGTCTTGGCCAGTTAGTCGCACACAGGGCAGAGGTGGACTCGTGGGCCAGGCCCCAGACCACACGGGTTACCCTGGGCAGCGCTAGGTCCTTCTGGCCTGGTCTCCCGCTTCCCACACCCTTCTCTCTCCGCTCTTCCCCCCTCCCCCCGCTCTCGCCCCCAGCCCTCACCCCCCTTCTACATCCAGGTAGGGCATGGATTGGGATAGTGGGCGGGCAGCAGGCAGTGGGAGCTGATGGGGTGATTCTGGGGTTGGGGTTTGTCGTGATTTCTGCTTTCCTGGGAGCACTTTGGTCACTGGGACAGTGGATGGCCCTGATATCCCCAAGGGACACCCCAACGATTCCTCGTTTTATAAATTGTGCCTAGAAACCTCTAAAGTATAAACAGGGTGTTACAAATTGAATAGTAGTTGTCACATGCTGCTGATTTTATGCACAAACTGAGAAGAGGGTCCAGGCTTGGCATTGGGGGAGGGGATTGGGAACCGGGTCTTTTTTCCCCTTGGTGTGTGGGCTGCTTTTTGAGACAGACTTGGTGCTATCTGTACAGTGCTCTTAGCCAAAGACCATGAGTAGAACATCAGTGGTGGAGCAAATGTCGGCTTCTTTACTTTAAGAATGTTTTAAAGAAATGTTGTTACTTTTTGATGAGAGAGAGCTAGAGAAGAGTGAGAGGAGAGAGAGAGAGAGAGAGAGAGAGAGAGAGAGAGAGAGAGAGAGAGAGAGAGAGAGAGATGTGAGAGAGAAAGATGTGAGAGAGAAAGATGTGAGAGAAACATGGACTGGTTGCCTCCCACAAGCACCCTGACTAGAGTCATGGATAGAATATGCAAGCAATTGTGTACAATTGACCAGACTCCCTTGACTCAGAATGGAGCCCTCAGCTTCCACATGCCTCACAGGATGCTCTAATCTACTGAGACACATGGATAGGGCCCCATTTGTATCTCAATGGGATCCTGTAAGCCATTTAATTGCTACTTGAGATCCCTCAGTTAATCCCCCCTGGAAAGGTGTGCCTGGGTGCAGCTGGGACAGGAGCGCCCTCCCCCTAAACTTGATTTCATCAAGCCTGGGGGCCGCTGATTGGTGGAGCTCGAGGCTCCTCCCAGAATGCTCTGGGCTTATAAGTGGGCGGGTGGGGAATCAGGGGCCTTCATTTGCAGAGCTTCTCAGCCCAGGGCACTTCCTGCTCTGTGCTCTGAGAGGGAGCTTGCTTTTAAGAGAGAAATCTCTGGAAGACTTTGTCCTCTGTGCTCTGCGAGGGAGCTTTCTTTTGAGAGAGAAATCTCGCAAAGACCCTGTCCTCTGTGCTCTGTGAGGGAGCTTGTGTTATGCCCAGACTTCGTGATCCCCCAAGGACCACCAGGGAGCCAAGTCCGATGCAATAAACAAAAGAGCCTTCACCATGCTAGCATGGGCTCCCCCAACTCATGCTGGCAGCATGGCGGAAGAGAGCGAATTTCTCCCAGTCTAGGGGTTTTGAGGGCTAGGGATAACTCCGCCCTGCGGGGCGGAGTTGGGAGCTCATCCTTGCCCCGCCCTGCCCTCTCATTCCCCCCTTGTCTAATGTGCCTAGTCAAATCATTGACTCAGCCTACTTCCTTTCAGCATAAACAACAAATACAGTTATCAAGACCCTTAGTACCACAGTTCCCATCAGTATTGTCCTCACTGAAGTCCAGTTCCCCTCCTGCAGGCACCAGTTCTCTTCCTGGCCTGTAGTTGCCAGGATCCAGGCCATGCAGGAGCTGGGAGTCATGTAGTCAGGTCTGGGTGCTATCTACTTCAACAGCAGTGGGCGTGCTCAGGATAACAGTGCAGCATCCCTTTGAGTCCTTGGGCAGTGAATTTCTTTACCCACATTGAGTTCCGGGGCTACAGGGTCTGCGGTGGGCACTGGCAGTGCATCTGGAACAAGCAAACTGCAGAGCCTGTAAGGACTTGAGCAAGAAAATGGTTACCATACATGATCCCCTCCCAAAAAGGGGAAACTTGTCCCAGTAAGGGGTACACCTGGCCCTCAAGAGGGCAAAGGACAGGGGGTTGGTCCAATTTTCACCGATTCTAAGACACATTTAGTTAAACCCCCTTCCTCCCGAGTCGCACCTACCTGTCCTAAGGCTAGAGCCATACTCTGAGATACCTTAGCTACCAAGGTGGGGCTGTTATCTGACAGTGGGGTATACCCCAACCTAATCTGAAGTGTCTATAAAAGCTAGACCTTAATGCTGGTGGTTTAATCTCTGAAATCCACCTACCAATGCTCTCCTGGGGAGGTTCCCTGGGACCTGAATTCCCAGGGGGGATCCCCTTACCTTGCTTAGCATTTACCTGTGCACAGACAGTACTTCTAGCAACTCTGCCTCACAGAAGTTCAGAAGTTGGTGACACTTAACCTGGTGTCACCGGGCAACTCTGACCTAGAGCCTCTGGGACCAACAGTCTTGTCATCTGGAGGGTCCATCAACCATCTGGTCCTTCAGTGGCTTGCTTCTGTTCAGCCAATTCCTTCTGGCTGCAGTTGGTAACCCTCTTTCCTCTGTGGATGGCACAGTGTCTCCATCAAAGGGCCTGGATTAAGGCCAAAAGTTCTGGAACTGTGCCCAAATGGTGTGGTCCAAGGTGACTACCACTGCCCCTGCATATCAGGTCCCATCCTGAACGTAACTGCTCCCATCCGTGAACAGTACCTTGTCGTCTATTACCTCCGTGCAGTCATGAATGGGTTCCCCCATCATCATCTGGAAGCAGGCCGGCAGGGTTGATGGTCAGAGTCTTATGAATCCAGACACAGGGCTGGTCCAGGAGAAAAGCCTGACCCATCCAGGTTAGCTCCTGGTCCAGAGTCCGCTTATTTGCCTCCTTCCTTCACCAGCAATGCTGTGGTGGCCACTGCCTGGGAGCACGCTGGCCACCCTGCTGCCACAGGGTCCAATCTCTTAGACAGATAGGCAACAGGTCTCTTCCAGGGGCCTAGAGTCTGAATGAGAACCCCTTTGGCAATGCCTCTTACCTCACTCACGTAGAGGTGGAAGGGCTCCGCGTCGTCCAGCAAGGCTAGGGCAGCTGCTGAGATGAGAGCCTTCTGTAGCTCCTCAAAGACCCGTTGTTCCACTTTGGACCAGTTCAACAGCTGCATTCCCCCAGTACGTGTTCCTTCCAAGGACCACAGTCCTTTTTGATGTCCAAGGAAAACAGGCAGTTTGTCCGGTGGCTTCCTGGGCTGATGTACGGGTCCTATTGGCTCTCTCAAGACTAAATAGGGTGCCCCAATGCCCATCAGGAAACTAACAGGCTTGCCTCGCCTAGCTAACCTGCCAGAACATAATCTTTATAATTTTTATAAAAATCTTATCTTCCGAAAATACATAACCATGCCTCAAATTTTAAAGAATAGGCAAGGGAGGAGGGAGCAGGTCCAGTACCTGTTCTCAGGCCCCTAGCCTCTTGAAACTCAAAATGCCACATTTTTCCTACAGATACAGATCTATCTGCATTTCTAAGCCCCCTCTACTCCCCCCCGCAGAACATCGGTGAAAATTGTCCAAGCAGTCGCAGGGGGTTAAATCATACAAATAATTGTTTTCACATTGTTTTAACACAATTCTAAATAAATTATAAATCTTTGTGATGAAGTCTACTTAAACCTATAAAGTAGATACACATGACTGAAAGTAAAAATGATTCCCAAAGTTTAAACAAAATACATGATGCAGGTACAAGCCCAAATTCAACAACAATGGCATATGAGAAAAGCAAAACAAAACAAATCAAATATAAAAGTTTCATGTTACATTAAACATTACTTTAGAAAAACTGACTTAAAATAATTTTTTTTAAGTGTAAGCATTACATACTTTTTCATCTGACAAATGAGAATAAATCAACCCTTGAGATCTTTGATCATTACTGCTTATTCTTAACACATATAATACAGTTTAGCCTGCCATATTCTAGGCATCTAGTTTCTGCAATTAACTTTTCCTAATTCAATTTATACTTTGAGCTTTTAAAGCTGGCAAGTCAAATATATTTGGCATTTTTTTTAGATTAATAACATTACATTTCTAATATATCCTGCTTATTTAGGGTAAAGTTTCAGCAACAAATCTAATCATACAGTTTTTTTAGATCTCAAATTTTTTTTTCTTTCTGAAGTTCAAACAAAGCACTAATAATCTCTTTGTAGGAGAGCTAATAGTCTTGCGCTCTCCGGCCTCCCCTAGACCTTTCCACACCAGAGGCAGTTTACTAGGATTTAAGACAATGTCAGAAAATCATAGGTCAATCACAATTCATACTTAAGTAGCTATATGACTCTGCTTAGTTGATACCAATGACAAGAAAGAGGAACCATTGTGGGCTTCTTCACCACCAATCACCTGCCACTCCCTGCTGCTGGAGCAGCATTCAAATGCAAATGAACACATTCTTTACCTGAAGCCTCTCAGCCATCATCTAGTTTCTGCCTCAAGGCTGGGAATTTCAAAAGCTGCTTACAATGACTTGGGAAACTAGTTTTAATTTATTTCCTGGTTATCTTCACCATTTTTAAAGCTCATTCTGGCTCATTCTGTACACAGAAAAGTTTTAAGCACAGCCCAAAACTATGCGCACTCGTTTTGAACTGGCCTTTTCACTTTACTGAGCACAGAGATTCACCCTTGAGCTCTTCTCCAGTACCCGATGTCGCCAGGGACCAGATGCCTCCATGCCGGCCCAGGCCACCAGAGCCCAGGCCCCCGGAGCGAGGCTGCTGCCACTGCAGCCCCAGCCACGCTACTCAGGCGGCCCCCAGAGAGAAAGCGCGGGTCGCCCCAGCGGCTTCCCGGCTCCGCTTCCCCTTCTCCGGGCAGCCAGCAAATTAACCCAAGTGCCTGCTCCCAGAGCCAGGCCACCACTGCCCAGCCGCGCTCCACCGCGCAGACTGAGCCACGAGGGAGCCCCCCCTCCGACCCAACGCCGCCAGGGGGCCCCGCACCGCCACGCCGGCCACACTTCACTGGCTCCATCCTGGGGCGCCATGTCGCCCACAGATACCAAACTCAGACCTGGGAAAGGCTCACTTTCCACAGGTGAGGCAACAGCTCACGCCGCTCACCTCGTCCTGGAGAGGATTCATTCCTCTCCCCATGAGGGTCCCTCTCGGGCCCTCCCGGGAGGTCAGAACGTCTTCTGATCCTCCTGCCCGTGGCCTTCATGGTGCGTCCACCAGGCGTCTTCGGGCACCAATTCCATGAGGGGTTTTATGTCCCTCCAGAGCGCTCACACACCTACCGCGGCCAGTCAGACTCTCCGGATTGGGGTCCCTCATGGTCCTGGGTGGGGATCCCGGACGAGCCCCCATATGTTATGCCCAGACTTCGTGATCCCCCAAGGACCACCAGGGAGCCAAGTCCGATGCAATAAACAAAAGAGCCTTCACCATGCTAGCATGGGCTCCCCCAACTCATGCTGGCAGCATGGCGGAAGAGAGCGAATTTCTCCCAGTCCAGGGGTTTTGAGGGCTAGGGATAACTCCGCCCTGCGGGGCAGAGTTGGGAGCTCATCCTTGCCCCGCCCTGCCCTCTCACTTGCTTTCGGGAGATAGATCTCCCGAAGACACTGTCCTCAGATATGGAGGCTGTTTCTCCGCTCCTGGAAGAGGAGTTTCAGCTCAGGCAACCCCTGAAGCTCAAATCCTCTGGATTCGGTGAAGGGGCTGCGGGAGTCCATGGGGTCCCCGCTGGACTCAGAAACCTGCAGCCCCAAGGGAAAGCGGGTATGCCCCGCGGGGCCCACTGGCTCCCGCAGAAACCCTTTGAATGGGAGCTGGAGCGCTGGGAGACCCCGCGTGGTGGAAGCCGGGCTTCGGAACCTGGGCAACACCTGCTATGCCAATGCGGCCCTGCAGTGCCTCAGCTACACCCCACCCCTGGCTCACTACCTGCTGTCAGGGCTGCACTCCAGGGCCTGCGGGCGGTGGGGGGCATCCTGCACCCTGTGCCCCCTGCAGGCTCACGTGACCCGGGCCCTCCTGCGGCCTGGGCACATCAGCGTGCCCGAGAGGGCTCTGCTGGCGGGCTTCCACGCATACCAGCAGGAGGACGCCCAGGAGTTCCTCCTGTTCACACTGGACGCCCTGCAGCGGGCGTCCCAGGAAGATGCCACCCTGATCCACGGGATCTTTGGAGGCCACTGGAGATCTCGGGCCCAGTGTCTCCGCTGCCAGGGCGTGTCCGACACCCTGGACTCTTACCTGGAGTTCAGCCTAGACATCCAGGCGGCGCAGAGCGTGACCCAGTACCCTGGACCTGCTAGTGAGGCCCGAGCCGCTGTACAGCTACCAGTGCGGCCAGTGCCTGCGGAAGGTGGCGGCCACCAAGACGCTGCGCCTGCACGCGGCATCCAGGGTGCTCACGCTGTTGCTGAAGCAGTTCTAGGCGTTGGCAGACAGCAAGGTAGAGCGGGACGTGCACTACCTGGAGCAGCTGAACCTGCGGACCTACCTGTCCCGGGGACGCCGCGCGCGCCCGCTGCTGTACCAACTGTAAACCGTGCTGGTCCACTCGGGCCACACCTGCCACAGCGGCCACTACTTCTGCTACGTCCGAACCTCGGGCGGGGGGTGGTTTAAGATGGACGACGCCCCAGGTGATCGCCTGGGACGCCTCTGTGGCCCTGAGCCAACGCGCCTACGAGCTCTTTTACGTGCACACCAGTGAACTGGAAGGAGAAGGGGGAAACCCAGATGCCCCGCGACTGAGCACAAGCTCCGGGCGGCGTCCACCCAACGGGGCCCCCCAAAGTGCCCCCGACTTCACAGGTCCCGGTCCGAGGAGCGTGTCAAGCACAACAACTCAGAGCAGCGGCCTCGGCTCCAGGAGCCATCCCGGCCCAAGCCTCAGTTCAATCTCAGTGAGCTCCAGTGTGCCCTGCCCGCTGAAGCTTTTGTCCTTCAGCAGTCCCGGGGAAGAGGGGGCAGGACCGAACGCCTGCTCAACAGTCCAGCTGGGGACGTCCTCCCCGGGAGGCCAAGGGCACTGACCAAGGCCCTGGTCCCAGAGGGAGAGCCAAGGCAAACAGGAAGGAGAAGAAGAAGACAAAGAAGGGGCACAGGTCTGTGCCCGCATGCCAGTGATGTCAGCAGCAGCAGAAGTCCAGGAGCCTGCAGGAGAGCCTGGGGCTCAGCGCTGGGTGGGCAAGGGGGTGGGGGTGGGGGTGGGGAGACTTTCCAGTGTGCTGGGTCAGGTGTCAGTGGTGGGCGGCACAAGGACTCCGCAATTTTGGCCAAGTTGGATACTCCTGAACCCATGTAGGTACTTTCAAATGGTAAGTATGGAGGCATTTTTTAAAAATTTCATTATCCAACACCCTCCCTTCCTTCCTTCCTTGTACATCCTCACACAAGGATACTTATCCATTAATCTTTAGAGAGAATGAAACTTCAATGTGAGAGAGACACAAAGATACTTCACCTACCGCACCCAGCCCGACCAAGGAAGGTCGTGGGTGGAGCCTGCAATCCAGGTAGATGCCCTGGACCAAAATGGAACGGGTGACCCTTCAGTCCTAGGAACGCCTCTCTATCCACAGTGCCCCAACCACCAGGCTGCACATCATCCTGATTTTTATGGCTGAGAATTTCGTGGAGGGTCATTTGGAAGCGGGGGTGGGAGGGAAGAGAGGATGGGGGAGGGAGGAGGAAGGAGGGTGAAGGGGTGTGGTTGTGCACATTGATTTCAGTCTCTCCTTTCCAGTGCCCGGCCTCCGGGAGCCCACCAGCCCATAAGCCCTTGGAGCCTGCTTCCCAGAACTGCCTGCACTCCCGGGCCCAAGTTCTACCCCGTGGAGGTGCTGGGTCTCCACTCCTGGGATTTAATCTCAGGAATGGCTCCAGGTCCCCCTCCGGAGGCGCATGCCCATCTGTGCTAATGTGAACCCGGCTGGATTATGCCCTCAGGGTGGCTAGGACTGCAGACAAACATCTCAGAGCCCTCCCAGGATCAGCAGCCTGGCACAGCCTTGGGGATTTTTGTGGTGCAAGAGATCCCCCAAAGCATTTCAAATAGCTCCCTGTAGGGCTGTGATGGCTCTTGCCACGTGTGTGTGTGTGTGGGGGGGGAGGGGGGGCTGGGGGCGCCAGGGGCTCCCCAGGCACCTGCTGAATCTCCCTTCTCCAAACCAGGGAAAGGCTTAGGCAGGCCCTTACGCCCTCTGCTGGTCGAGGCGCGCCAATGCAAGTCCCCCAGCACTCCAGCAGCCTCCTCTGGGGAAAGGAGAGTCAGGTCCCCAGCTCTGGAGAGATCCTAAGGAGTGGTAGGGTAGTGGTGGTGATGGTGGTGGTGGAGATGGTGGTGGTGAGCATCCTTCAAGGAGCATTGTCTGTGAGAATGCAGGTATTTGCGAGGGGCGGGAAAGGACGTGCTCATGGCTGCCTTGAGACCAGTCAATCAACAAATGTGCGTGGGATTCTGCGGATGTACAGGCGGGAGCACAAGGTCGGCTAATAGGGTGTCTGCCCAGTGACCCACGTCTGGGAGATTCACCGTGGCTGCTTTCCTTGTGTCTTGGGCCTCTGTACGATATCTGGAGCTCACGCGAGATTCTGATCACAGCTACAGGAAAACGTTTCAATCGTTTTTTGATAGACACACGTGGTGCAGCACGTCTTAAGGACAGCATCCCGTGCATCTCATTGATTCGCCAGGCCCCGCCACCACCATTAGAGGTTGCTTAGGAGAAGAGAAAGGCATTCCCCTAGAGGCCAGATGGCAGAAGTCAAAAATCGAGGTGCCAGCGGGACCCCTTTCCCTCTGAGGGCTCTGCGGAAGCAGCTGGCCTGCCTCATCCAGCTGCCAGTGGCCCTGGCGGCCCTGGCCCAGGGCCTTCAACTGCAGCGTGTGCCTCTCAAGACCTCCCAGGCCAGCTTCCGTGTGTGTGCTTGTCTCTCGTGTCCCTCCCCTTGTGTTGCAGGAATACCAGGCATGTGGAGTGGAGTCTGTGGAATAGAGATTTCTAGAGTTTTGTGGAAGAGAGGCCATATAGAATTCAGCGGAATAGAGGTTGTTTAGAATTCTGTGGAAGAGAGGACTTCAGGAATCCTGTGGAATATTGAACATCCAGAATTCTGTGGAAGAGAGGATTTCTAGAATTCTGTGGAAGAGTTGACTTCTAGAATTCTGTAGAATAGGGGATTTCTAGAATTCGGAGAAATGGAGGACTTCTAAAATTCTGTGGAATAGGGAATTTCTAGAATTTGGAGAAAAGGAGGACTTCTACAATTCTGTGGAATAAAAAATTTCTAGAAATCTGAAGAGAGGACTTCTAGAATTCTGTCGAAGAGATGACTACTAGAATTCTGTCGAAGAGAGGATTTCTAGAATTTTGTGGAAGAGAGGCCATATAGAATTCAGAGGAATAGAATATTTTTCTGTGGAAAAGAGGACTTCAGGAATCCTGTGGAATACGGAACATCCAGAATTCTGTGAAAGAGTGGAATTCTAGAATTCTGTGGAATAGGGGATTTCTAGAATTCTGTGTAAGAGATGGTTTCTAGAATTGGAGGAAGGGAGGATTTCTACAACTCTGTGAAATAGGGTATTTCTAGAAATAAGGAAGAGAGGACTTATAGAAATCTGTGGAATAGAGTATTTCTAGAATTCTGTAGAATAGGAGATTTCTGGAATTCTGAGGAAGAGAGGATATCTGGAATTCTGTAGAATAGGGGATTTCTCGAATTGGGAGGAAGGGAGGACTTCTAGAATTCTGTGTAATAGATTCTTTCTAGAATTCTGTAGAATAGGGTACTTTCAAAATTCTGTGGAATTTTGAATTTCTATAATTTTGCATTTCTATAATTGTGTGGAATATGAGATTTCTACTATTCTGTGGAAGAGATTACTTGTAGTATTCTGTGGCAGAGAGAATTTTGAAAATTCTGTTATATAGGGGATTTCTAGAAATCTGAGGAAGAAAGGACTTCGAGAATCTGGTGGAAGAAAAGACTTTTAGAATTCTGTGAAAGAAAGGATGTATAGAATTCTGTGGAATAGAGTATTTCTAGAATTCTGTGTAATATTGGCTTTCTAAAATTCTGTGGAAGGAAGGACTTCTTGAATTCTGTGGAATAGTGAACTTCCAGAATTGTGTGGGAGAGTGGACTTCTAGAATTCTGTGGAATAGGGGATTTCTACCATTCTGTGGAATAGATCATTTATAGAATTCTGTGGAAGAGAAGATTTCTAGAATTTTGTGGAAGTGCGGCCATGTAGAATTCAGTGGAATAGATGATTTTTCAAATTCTGTGGAAGAGAGGACTTCAGGAATCCTGTGGAATAGGGGATTTCTGTCATTCTGTGGAATAGATGATTTCTAGAATTGGAGGAAGGGAGGATTTCTACAACTGTGTGAAATATGGTATTTATAGAAATGAGAAATCTGTGGAATAGATTATTTCTAGAATTCTGTGGAATAGGAGATTTCTGGAATTTTGAAGGAGAGAGGATATCTGGAATTCTGTAGAATAGGGGATTTCTAGAATTTGGAGGAAGGGAAGACAGCTAGAATTCAGTGGAATAGGGTATTTCTAAAAATCCAAGAAAGAGAGGACTTACAGAATTCTGTGGAATAGAGGATTTCTAGAATTCTGTGAAATAGGGTATTTGTAGAATTCTGTCGAAGAGATTACTTGTAGAATTCTGTGGATGAGATGCTTTCTAGAATTCTGTGGAATAGGGAATTTCTAAAAATCTGAGACAGGCCTGGTTTGGGGATGGGAGACCAACTGGGCATACCTGTTTCTGAAGGCTTTTTTCCTCCTGCCCCATGCCCCTGGAATAATGCAAGTCCCTGATGACTACCACCACGTAGCACCTGAAATCATAAAACTGGAAGAAAATATGGGCAGTAAACTCTTTAGCATCATTTGTAATTTTATTTTTATTTTTAAAAATATATATTTTATTGATTTTTTTACAGAGAGGAAGAGAGAGGGATAGAGAGTTAGAAACATCGATGAGAGAGAATTATCGATCAGCTGCCTCCTGCACACCCCCTATCGGGGAAGTGCCCGCAACCAATGTACATGCCCTTGGCCACAATCGAATCGGGTACCCCTCAGTCCGCAGGCCGACACTCTGCCACTGAGCCAAACTGGTTTCAGCTCATGGTCTCAGCTCATTTGTCATTATATATTGAAATTGTCTCCTTGGCAGGAGAAACAATAGGAAAAATAAACAAATAGAATGACAACAAACTAAAGAGTTATTTAACAGTGAAGGAAATCAGCAAAATGAAAAGACAGCCTACTGAATGAATGAAGGTATTCTCCAATGATATATCTAATAACCCATTAATATCCAAAGTATTTAAGGAACTCATACATATTATCACCAAACAAAGCCAGCAATCTGATGAAAAAGGGGCGAAGGAACTGGATAGACACTGCTCTGACTAGGACACACAGATGCCAATAGACATGTGAAAAGATGCTCAACACCACTAATAGCCAGGGAAATGCAAAAAACAAAAAAACAAAAAAAAAACAAAAACAAAAACAAAAACAAAAAACACAATGAGGTACCATCTCATGGCTGTCATCAATAAATCAACATGTTGGCAGGAATGTGGAGAAGATGGGACACTTGTGCACTGTGGGTGAGCCTCTAAATTGGTGCAGCCATTGTGGGGGAAAATTCAGTGGTTCTTCAAAAACTTAAAAGTAGAACTACCATACGATGCAGCAATTTCACCTTCAAGTATTTATTTAGAAAATACAAAACACTAATTTGAAGAATATATTGAAATATAGTGGCAACCATACTTTGGTAAAAACTGCTGTTTGAATTTTAACCCTGCTAAGTCTGGCCCCTGCATCTGATTAAAACATAGGGTACTTACCTCACCTTCCAGGTGGAGACCTGGAGGCTAAGATCACAGGAGATTGACTCTCACTGACTCAGTAGCTGCAGGGATAGAAACTGTAGATAACCTTTAGAGACTAACCGCTGAGCTCTGCTTCTGTGTAATCGGCTATCGCAAGATGGGCCACATTCCAATGTCCAGCAGGATGTGACTGGGAACCAACCCTGCGGGCTGTCCCCAGTCTTTAGAATTTAGTCTTTAGGCCAAAATCGGTATGGCTCAGTGGATAGAGCGTCGGTCTGCGAACTGAAGGGTCCCAGGTTCGATTCCGGTCAAGGGCATGTACATTGGTTGTGGGCACATCCCTGACAGGGTGTGTGCAGGAGGCGGCTGGTCGATGATTCTCTCTCATTGACATTTCTGGCTCTCTATCCCTCTTCCTTCCTCTCTGTGGAAAATCAATAAAATATATTTTTTAAAAAAGAATTTAGTCTTTAGGATTTAGGATTGAAGGAAAATTCTTGCGGTTTAGACCTTTAAAAAGACTTGCCTTCACCTGAAACAGTGAAATCGTATAGAGTCCATCTGCAGGTGGCACTCTTGCAGCTGTCCTGGCCAGTTTTTATTTCAATAAATTCTTGCCTGCTTTTAAAAAATTAATCATCAACTTCCGGTGATCTTATTTTGAACCCACCATTTGACCCCACAACAATATGCACCCTATGTTCATCAAAACAGTATTTACAATAAACACAAGCAACTTAGATGTTCATTGATAAATGAGCAGATAAACATGTGGTACATATATACATTGCAATATTACTCAGGCATAAAAAGAATGAAGTCTTGCCATTTGCAACAACATGTATGGTCCTAGTTGGTATTGTGCTAAGTGCAATAAGTCAGTCAAAGAAGACAAACACCATATGATTTCACTTATACATGGAATCTAAAAAACAAAATAAATGAACAAACAAAATGAAAACAAATTCATAAATACAGAAAACAAATTAATGGTTGCCAGAGCGAGGGGGTTGAGGTGATAGGTGACAAGGGGGAATGGATTAAGATGTTCAAATTGCCAGATAAGAAAACAGTTACAGGGATGTATGTAAAGTACAGCATAGAGAATATAGTCAATAATAGATATAATTTTTAAAATGTTTTTATTGATTTCAGAGAAGGGAAGGAAGAGGGAGAGAGAGACATCAACAATGACAGAGAATCATCTATCAGCTGCCTCCTGCACATCCTGTACTGGGGATCGAGCCTACCTGGGCATGCACCCTGATCAGTAATCCAACTGTGACATCCTGGTTCCTGGGTCAATGCTCAACCACTGAGCTATGCCACCCGGGCAATAGCCAAATTTTAATCACTATGCATATTGTCAGAATACTTGGAGTGGTCATTTTGCAAGTTATATGAATATCCAATGAATATGTTGTACACCTAAAATTATTACAACGTTTTATGTCAACTATGATTTAAAAATTAAAATAAATTTTAAAAGAGAAATACATTTGAAGCTTAAGGAAAAGCTATGTAAATATACAAAAGCTATATTTATTACATACAACTATTCATCTTTAAGAAGTATATAAAATCATTTAATGGGCTAAGTACCTGAATACACAAGCCTTCAGCTATATATATAGCTATATACAACATCTCAAGCATATATAATTCACCTATAAATTACCCTATGATTTATACAAGTATATACAACTATCCAAACATATAAACAACTAGCAATAACTATTCAACTATATATACAGCCATATACAACTTTCCAATTATACATCCATTTACCAGTATTCAGCTAACGTACACCTATAAACAACTATGAAAGTAAACATACAGCAGCGATACACAAGTATTCAACTATTTATACAACTGTATACAGCTATCAATCATATGTAGTTGCATGCAACTATTCAATTATATGTAAATCTATATAATTCAACCCTATATACAATTACATGCAACTCTTTAACTATACATACAACTCAAACCAATATTCAGGGATATACAAATATCAAACCAAACATATATAGGTAAATATGTACAGTTATGACAAGGTGTTAAATATAGAAAGCTATATGCAGTAATTCAATTATATATCTATTTATACAAATGCAAGCACTTTTCAACCATCTATACATGTGTACATACAACTACTCTATATACAACCATATACAATATTTCAACTAAATAAATAACTGCTGTGTATACCTATTCAACTCAGTATACCACTGCATACAACTACTCATCTATACATACTACTAAATAAAACTCTCAATGCTATCTATATACAGGCATGTAAACTAAGCAACATTTATATACAACTATTAGTCAATGTATACATGTATTGTATAAAAACAATTTAACCATTTATACATCTATGTACATCTCTTCAACAGTTATATACAATTACTCAATGAAATATACATTAGCTATCCAATCATGTATACATCTACATACAACTCTTTAACTATACATATAACTCTTAAACTAATATACAGGAATATGCAACCATTAAACCAAACATATACAGCTAAATACAACCATTTAACTATATATACAGTTCACCTATATATACTGCTATATACAATTATTCAACTAAATATACTACAGACATATTCAACTATTTAACTATACCTACAATTATAAACAACTATTCAACTATTTAAAGCCTTATGAAACTATTTGAACACATAAACCTATATATGATTACTAGACAAAATACACCTATATACTACTATTTAAATATATATACATACATATACATACATATGTATGTAAAACAGTTCATCTTTATATACACAATTATTCAACTAAATATACAGATATCACAAATAGCTTTTCAACTATATGTACAACTATACATAACTATCCATTATATATAAAGCAATGTAAATCTATTCAGTCACATATATTGCTTTACTAGAGGCCCGGTGCATGAAATCTGTGCATGGGGGGGGCTGTCCCTCAGCCCAGCTTGCACCCTCTTCAATCTGTGACCCTGGAGGGATGTCTGACTGCCCACTTAGGCCAATCCCACCAGTCAGACATCCCTCTCACAATCCAAGACTGCTAACCTGCCTGCCTTCCTGTTTGCCCCTAACTGCCCTCCCCTGCAGGTTTGGTTCCCTCAACTGCTCTCCACTGCAGGCCTGGTCCCCCCCCCCCCAACTGCACTTCCTTGCAGATCTGGTCACCCCTATCTTCCCTCCTCTGCAGGCCTGGTCCCTCCCAACTGCCCTCCCCTACTGGCCATCTGTGTCCACATGGTGGGCAGGAACTTTGACCACATAGGGGGAGCCATCTTGTGTGTTGGAGTGATGGTCAATCTGCATATTTATCTTATTAGATAGGATATAAATATTCAACTCTATACACAACTATATTCAACCATATTTGCAACTACGTACAACTATTCAACTATATATATTCAATATATATGCAATTATATTCACCTCTTTAACTGCATATACAGCAACATACAACCATTCTTATATATAGCTATATCAAACGGTTTAACTGTATAGTACATCCATATACAATTATTCCACCTCATATCCATTTACTATCCTAGTATATGACTATTGAATTATATCTATACAACCACATTCACCTATTTGACCAAATATAATCTATATACACCTATTCACCTTTATGTACAGCTATACACCACTATACAACGATATATATAGCTGTGTACAATTAGTCAACCATATATACTACATTCAATGATAACTTACATGTACAGTTTAACTACATATACAATTATATGACTAGAAATGCAGCTATATGCAACTGTTGAGACTTGGAAATAGTTACTTACAACTATTCAGGTATACATATGTAGAGGAGAGTGTTCCATGGTGTCACTGTTGACTGTCTTGAAACCTGGACTCAAGCCAGAATACACATTGTTTTCTGTAAAATCTCCTTAGAGATGTTCATTCTGGTGTAAATAAGCATACTTCACTTGCCTCCTTCTATGTGCTGGTTCCTGTAACAGGTTGTTTTTCTGACTTAGTAAAGCATGGAAAGTATTTTCTCATACTAGTACCTATGAATACTCCTCCTTTATTCTATATCAGTGGTTCTCAACTTTCTAATGCCATGAGCCTTTAATACAGTTCCTCATATTATGGTGACCCCAACCATAAAATTATTTTTGTTGATACTTCATAACTGTCACTTTGCTACGTTAATGATTCCTAATGTGAATATCTGTGTTCTCCGATATCTGTGCTGTCCCATCTCCACTGTCCCATCACAACTGTCCCAACTTCGCTATCCCATCAGGTCTGTCCCATCATGACTGACCCCAGCAACCTGCCCAAATGGGGGGCTTGCTCTGTCCCTCTCCAAACCATTTCCAACTGAGCACTTGATCTTGTTCCCATTGCCCCTCACTCTTGATGACATCAGCACTTCCGGTTTGGATGCTTAACCACAATTCTTTCAAAAACGGCAATACGTTGGCCAGAAATACATATGTAATCAGTATCCACTTAGCTTCTCTGGTCTTTGAACATGATTTCCCTGTCTTTAAACATTGTGTTACCAATATTAAGGCTCTTTGTTGATGTATTCCTTGTGTTTCAAGCACATTCTTAGACATTATCCTAAGTTATCATTAATATTTCCAAAGTTTGATTCATCTTTTACAGTGGTTTAAGTTCATTCATTGTGAACTCCAAGTGTTTACTCATGAAAAGACTATCACACTCACTTCTCAGCTTTTGGAACATGAGTACCCAGGGAAAAATTTTGTCCTTTAGACATTAAACCCATTTGAACATGTATTTTAGAGTATAAGCACAATTCTAAGTATTTTCCTAGCCTGCCCTTGTCTGTCTCAGTGTTACACACAATTTTGTCCATTGAATGAAGCTCATTCATTTTGAATCCCAAATGTTAATTCACTATAACCTTACCTGTACCCTAACCCTAAACCTATACCTACTCTAAACCCTAATCCTAACCTTAAATCTGTTCTCTAGCCCTAACCCAAATGCTAAACCTAATCCTATACCTACTGCTAACCCTAGCCCTAACCCTAACCCTAATCCTAGTGCTATCCTTCATGACTTCAGCACTCCCAGCAGGGCCCCTGGCCCAAACCATTTCCACCTGAGCACATGAGCTTGTCCACATGGTCCCTCCCTCTTGATGATGTCAGCACTTCCGGTTTGGATGCTTAACCACAAATCTTCCAAAAATGGCAATACATTGGCCAGAAATACATATGTAATGAGTATGCAACTAGCCTCTCTGGACATTGAACATGACTTTCCTGTATTTAAACATCTGTAACCAATATTAAGGCTCTTTGTTGATGTATTCCTTGTGTTTCAAGCATGTTCTCATCATTAACCTAGATGATCATTGTTAATTTCCAGATTTTGATTCATCTTTTACAGTAGTTCAAGCTCATTCATTGTAAACCCCAAGTGTTTACTCATTCTGACGGGTATAATAAATGAAAACATTATCAAGCTCACTTCTCAATCTTTGAACACGAGTTCCCAGGGACAAATTTTGTCCTTTGGACATTAAACCCATTTGAACATGTGTCCTAGAGCAAAAGCACATTTATACATATAGTACTAGTCTGTCCTGGTCTGCCTAAGTGTTACACACAATTTTGTCCATTGATTGAAGCTCATTCATTTTTTAATCCAAATGTTAATTCATTATAACCCTTACCTGTACCCTAACCCTAAACCTAAACCGACTCTAAACCCTAACCCTAACCTAAGCCTGATCTCTAGCACTAACCCAAATGCTAACCCTAATCCTAGACCTAATGCTAACACTAGCCCTAAACCTAACCCTATTCCTAGTCCTATCCTTAATGACATCAGCACTCCCAGCCAGTCCCCTGGCCCAAACCATTACCTGAGCAATTGAGCCTGTCCACCTGGCCCCTCCCACTTGATGACCTCGCCACTCCTGGTTTCAATGACTCACCAACATTCTTTCAAAAAATGCCAACTCACAGGCACTGAAGTATAAGTGTAACCAATATCCACCTCGGTCCTCGGATTTTTTAACGTGATTTCCCTGTCATTAAACAATGTGTATTGCTATTGTTTTTCTTTCAGCATATTCTTGGACATTAACGGAGCTTTTTTTGTGAGTTTCTGGAGTTTATTCACCTTCTCCCAGTGTTTCAAGCTCCCTCATTGTGAACTGCAGATGTTAAACACAATTTTTACATAAGCACCAGCACTTTAAATAAAACTAGTACCCTTTGAAAGAGGATCTTGCCTTTCCCAGCGCTTTGAAGGTAAATTCTCAGACTATCAACGTTCAGTGGAGATGTTAAGATCCCAAATGAATTCCAAGTGTGGTAGAACACTCTTGCACATACATTCTCCTGGACTGTAATTGTAAGGTCTATTCCACAGAATTCTAGAAATCCTCTATTCCACAGAATTCTGTAAGTCCTCTCTTTCTCAGATTTCTAGAAATACCCTATTCCACAGAATTCTATGATAGCTGTCCTCCCTTCCTCCAAATTTTAGAAATCCCCTATTCATCTAAATTCTAGAAGTCCTCCCTTCTTCCCAATTGGAAAAGTCCCCTGTTCTGAAGAATTCCAGATATCCTCTCTTCCTCAGAATTCCAGAAATCTCCTATTCCACAGGAATTTGAAATACTCTATTCCACAGATTTATATAAGTCCTCTCTTCCTCATTTCTAGAAATACCCTATTGCACAGAGTTGTAGAAATCCTCCCTTCCTCCAATTCTAAAAATCTTCTCTTCCATAGAATTCTAGAAATCCCCTATTCCAAAGAATTCTAGAAGTCCACTCTTCCACAGAATTCTGGATGTTCCGTATTCTAGAGGATTCCTGAAGTCCTCTCTTCCACAGAAAAATCCTCTATTCCACTGAATTCTATATGGCCTCTCTTGCAAAAATTCTAGAAATCCTCTCTTCCACAGAATTCTAGAAGTCCTCTCTTCAGATTTCTAGAAATCCCCTATTCCACAGAATTGTAGAAGTCCTGTCTTCCGAAATCTAGAAATCCCCTATTCTACAGAATTCTAGAAGTCAACTCTTCGACAGAATTCTAGAAATCCTCTCTTCCACAGAATTCCATAAATCATTTATTCCACAGAATGCTAGAAATCCCCTATACCACAGAATTCTAGAAGTCCACTCTACCACAGAATTCTGGATGTTCCGAATTCCACAGGATTCCGGAAGTCCTCTCTTTCACGGAATTCTAAAAATCCTCTGTTCCACTGAATTCTATATGGCCTCTCTTCCACAAAACTCTAGAAATCTCTATTCCACAGACTCCGCACCCCATGCCTGGTGTTCCTGCAACACAAGGGGTGTGACACGGAAGACAAGCACACACACCGAAGCTGGCCTGGGAGGTGTTGAGAGGCACAAGCTGCAGTTTGAGGGCTCTGGGCCAGGGGCGCCAGAGGCCACCAGCGGCTGGAGGAGGCAGGCCAGCTGCTTCCCCAGAGCCCTCAGAAGGAAAGGGGTCCCGCTGGCACTTCTTTTGACTTCTGCCATCTGGCCTCTAGGAGAATGCATTTCTCTTCTCCTAAGCCACCTGCTGATGGTGGCGGGGCATGGCGAATCAATGAAATGCACGGGATGCTGTCCTTAAGACGTGCTGCACCACGTGTGTCTGTCAAAAACGATTGAAACGTTTTCCTGTAGCTGTGATCAGAATCTCGCGTGGGCTCCAGATATCGTACACGGACCGGAGTAACAAGGAAAGTAGCCACGGTAAATCTCCCAGACGTGGGTCACTCGGCAGACATCCTGGTAGCCGACTTTGTGCTCCCACGTGTACATCCGCGGACTCCCACTTGCATTGGCGCGCCTCGACTAGCTGAGGGTGCAAGGGCCTGCTGAAGCCTTTCCCTGGTTTGGAGAGGACTTGGAAGATTCAACAGGTGCCCGGGGAGCTCCTGCCCCCCCACAACTCCACACACACACACACACAACGTCCCCGCGCACACACCTGTGGCAAGAGCCATGACAGCCCTACAGTGAGCGTTTTGAAATGCTTTGGGGGATCTCTTGCACCACACAAACTCCGAAGGCTGTGCCAGGCTGCTGATCCTGGGAGGGCTCTGGGAAGTTTGCCTGCAGTCCTAGCCACCCTGAGGGCATAATTCAGCCAGGTTCACATCAGCACAGCTGGACATGCGCCTTCGGAGGAGGACATGGAGCCATTCCTGAGATTAAATCCCAGGAGTGGAGACCCAGCGCCTCCACGGGGCAGAACTGGGGCCCTGGAGTGCATGCATTTCTGGGAAGCAGGCTCCAAGGGCTGATGGGCTGATGGGCTCCAGGAGGCCAGGCACAGGAAAGGAGAAACTGAAATCAATGCGCACAACCACACCCCTTCACCCTCCTTCCTCCTCCCTACCCCCATTCTCTCTCCCCTCCCACCCCCGCTTCCAAATGACCCTCCACGAGATTCCCAGCCATAAAAATCAGGATGATGTGCAGCCTGGTGGTTGGGGCACGGTGGATAGAGAGGCGTTCCTAGGACTGAAGGGTCACCCGTTCCATTCTGATCCAGGGCACCTACCTGGATTGCAGGCTCCACCCACGACCTTCCTTGGTCGGGCTGGGTGCGGTAGGTGAAGTATCTTTGTGTCTCTCTCACATTGAAGTTTCATTCTCTCTAAAGATTAATGGATAAGTATCCTTGTGTGAGGATGTACAGGAAGGAAGGAAGGGAGGGTGTTGGATAATGAAATTTAAAAAAAAAAAAATGCCTCCATACTAGCCATTTGAAAGTACCTACATGGGTTCAGGAGTATCCAACTTGGCCAAAATTGCGGAGTCCTTGTGCAGCCGACCATTGACTCCTGTCCCGGCGCCCTGGAAAGTCTCCCCACCCCCACCCCCACCTCCACGCCCACCCAGTGCTGAGCCCCAGGCTCTCCTGCAGGCTCCTGGACTTCTGCTGCTGCTGACATCACTGGCATGCGGGCACAGACCTGTGCCCCTTCTTTGTCTTCTTCTCCTTCCTGTTCGCCTTGGCTCCCCCTCTGGGACCAGGGCCTTGGTCAGTGCCCTTGGCCTCCCGGGGAGGACGTCCCCAGCTGGACCGTTGAGCAGGCGTTTGGTCCTGCCCCCTCTGCTCCGGGACTGGTGAAGGACAATGGCTTCGGCGGGCAGGGCACACTGGAGCTCGCTGAGATTGAACTCAGGCCTGGGCCCAGACGGCTCCTGGAGCCGAGGCCTCTGCTCTGAGTTGTTGTGCTTGACGGGCTCCTCTGACCCTGGACTTGTGAAGTCGGGGCATTTTGGGGGGCCCGGTTGGGTGGACACCGCCCGGAGATTGTGCTCAGTCGCGGGGCATCTGGGTTTCCCCCTTCACCTTCCAGTTCACTGGTGTGCACGTAAAAGAGCTCGTAGGCGCGTTGGCTCAGGGCCACAGAGGCGTCCCAGGCGATCACCTGGGGCGTCGTCCATCTTAAACCACCCCCCGCCCGAGGTTCGGACGTAGCAGAAGTAGTGGCCGCTGTGGCAGGTGCAGCCCGAGTGGACCAGCACGAACTACAGCTGGTACAGCAGCGGGCGCGCGCGGCGTCCCCAGGACAGGTAGGGCCGCAGGTCCAGCTGCTCCGGGTAGTGCACGTCCCGTTCCACCTTGCTGTCCGCCAGCTCCGAGAACCGCTTCAGCACCAGCTTGAGCACCCTGGATGCAGCGTGCAGGCGCAATGTCTTCTTGGCTGGCACCTTCCGCAGGCACTGGACGCACTGATAGCCCTCCAGCGGCTCGGGCCTCACTAGCAGGTCCAGGCCCTGAGTCACGCTCTGAGCCGCCTGGATGTCTAGGCCGACGTCCAGGTAAGGTTCCAGGGTGTCAGACATGCCCTGGCAGCGGAGACACTGGACCCGAGATCTCCAGTGGTATCCAAAGATCCCGCGAATCAGGCTGGCGTCCTCCTGGGACGCCCGCTGTAGGGCTTCCAGCGTGAACAGAAGGAACTCGTGGGCGTCCTCCTGCTGGTACGTGTGGAAGCCCGCCAGCAGATCCCCCTCGGGCACGATGACGTGCCCAGGCTGCAGGAGGGCCCGGGTCACGTGAGCCTGCAGGGCGCACAGGGTGCAGGATGCCCCCCGCCGCCCCCAGGCCCCTGAGTGCAGCCCTGACAGCGGGTAGCAGGCCAGAGGCGGGGTGTAGCTGAGGCACTGCAGGGCCGCATTGGCATAGCAGGTGTTGCCCAGGTTCCAAAGCTCGGCCCCCACCACGCGGGGTCTCCCAGCGCTCCAGCTCCCACTCGAAGGGGCCTCCGTGGGAGCCAGTGGGCCCCGTGGGGCGCACCGGCTTTCCCTGGCGCTGCTGGTTTCTGAGTCCTTCGGGGTCTCCCATGGACTCCCACAGCCCCTTTACCGAATCCAGAGGATTTGAGCTTTTGGGGTTGTCTGAGCTGAAACTCCTCTTCCAGGAGCACAGAAGCAGCCTCCATGTCTGAGGACAGGGTGTTCGCAAGATCTCTCTCCAGAAAGCAAGCTCCCTCCCAGAGCGCAGAGGACAAGGTCTTCGCAAGATCTCTCTCCGGAAAACTAGCTCCCTTGCAGAGCTCAGAGGACAGGGTCTTCGCGAGATTTTTCTCTCAAAAGAAAGCTCCCTCGCAGAGCACAGAGGATAGTCTTCCAGAGATTTCTCTCTGAAAAGCAAGCTCCCTCTCAGAGCACAGAGCAGGAAGTGCCCTGGGCTGAGAAGCTCTGCAAATGAAGGTCCCTGCCTCCCCACCCGCCCACTTATAAGCCCAGAGCATGCTGGGAGGAGCCTCGAGCTCCACCAATCAGGCTTGATGAAATCAAGTTTAGGCGAGGGCGCTCC